>NC_081422.1:95269599-95493884 GCF_949786415.1 Peromyscus eremicus | reverse complement strand
AGGATCTCTCACTGAACCTGGAGCTCACCACTTCCGTTAGACCAGCTTGCCAGAAAGCCCCAAGAATCGTCCTGTCCCCTCCTCCCTGCCCCTGTGCTGGGGTCACAGGCGCTCACAGCACAACACATGGATGGAGTCTGGAAACGCTACAGTCAGGTCCTTGCACTTGCGCAGTGAGCACGAGGCCTTCTCCCCAGGTCTGTCAGCCCTTCTTAAGGAAGAAGGAAAGTAATCACTGGGGGCTTGAAATGTAGCTCAGTTGGTAGAATGCTTGCCTAGCCCACAGGGAGCCCTTGCTTTGAGTTTCACATTAAAAAAAAAAAAAATCACAGCAAAGAAATCCAGACGTGGAGGCACTTGCCTGTAATCCTAATATCTGGGAGGTAAAGGCAGGAGGATTAGAAGTTCAAGGCCAACCTTGGTTATGTAGCCAGTTCATGCCAGCATGGATTGCATGAAACCCTGTCCCAAAAGAGAAGGAGGAGATCTTCACTGTTTTCAATTAAAAGATAAAACATCCATGGAGTCGACATATAATTTCGACACTCTCACAAACTATGTAGACTAGGCCAACACATATTTACCACCTTACAATTTCTATAAGTTAGAAGTCTAAATACAGTGTAGCTCTCCTGGATTCTCTACTTACAGTCTCATAAGGTCCAAGCCAAACTATTGACTGGGCTGTGTTTCCTAGAGACTCCGAGACAGAATTCACTTCCTAGCTCCTCGCTGGTTTGGTCTCTCTGATCCTGTATACATCCCCTGAGCCTCAGATCTCACAACAGTGCATGCACCCTTCTCCTGCTCTGGTGTCCTCCTCAGCTAGGAAAACACTCTGCTTTAAAGGCTCAGGTAATTACATCGGACCCACTCAGAGAATCCATTTTAAGGTCAATTGATTAGTAACCTTAATTACATTTGCAAAGCCTCTTTTGCCCATTAGCATAATATAATTACAGGAGTCAAAGTCATGAGCCAAAATTCTGCCTATCATAACCTTTAGTCAAGAAGAAGAAACAGGGCTGCGACCAATAATTTCTGTATCTTGACAAGAAAATAAAATGACTGTGTTAAAAGTAATTTTTAGAGCTCTGTTTTCCAGGTTCCAGAGTCCTGAGTCATGCATCTCACTCCAACACTGCAAGAAATGGGTCTCTAGAAGGATGCTCAGGTTTCAGGCTGCTCTCCTTGGACCCACCCTGGTCTTCACTAGAGCTCTCAGCAAAAGGCTTTCCTACACCTCTCCCCCACCACCCCCACCCCCCGACCCCCCCCACCCCCCGGACCCCTTGGAGAACCTTTCCCATCACAGGAGACCCAACCAGCAAATCCGGCACCATTTCTGGTTTAGCCAGCACTGGGTTAGATATTAAGTCCTGATAAGGGCAACCCAGCCTGGAGGCTATTAATTAATGAACAAACCTTGTGTGCAAACCGAACTACTCAGCTACAGTTAGCAAATTCCAAGAAGAAAATGAAGTGGATGGAAAAATACTTCCTTCTAACGAGGTGAAAAGAAAAGCCGAGATTCAAAGTCCTAAACAAAGCGGCCCGTGTCTGCAGTCCTCCTATGAGAAAGGAGGACGATAACACCGAGCCACGTGTTCCAAGAAAGAGTTGAGGGAGGACCTGTTGTTACCTGAAAGGGATTCAAAGAGGCTGATTCACTTTCCAAGAATCAGTGTAAGGGTGGTCTGGGGATTTGTCGGGAGAGAAGTCAGCTCACAAGGCCATGATGTTGAGAACCCTGTAAAAAAAAAAAAAAAAAAAAAAAAAAAAAAAACAGTGGTTTCTCTCTCTCTCTCCTCCAGTTAAGCAAGATACCTAAAGGAAAGAAAGCCAAGAGGAAGAAGGTGGCCCCAGACCCCACCATCTTGAAGAAACAGGAGGCCAAAAAAGGTGGTGAATTCTTTGTTTGAGAAAAGGCCTAAGAACCTCGGCATTGGGCAGGACATCCAGCCAAAAGAGATCTCACACCCTTTGTCAAATGGCCTCTTTACATTAGTCTGCAGCAACAAAAGGCCATCCCCTATAAGCAGCTCAAAGTGCCTCCTGCCATTAATTAGTTCCCCCAGGCCCTGGACCAGCAAACAGCCACCCAGCTGCTTAAGCTTGCCTCAAATACAGGCCAGAGACAAAGCAGGAGAAGCAGCAAAGGCTGCTGGCCCGTGCTGAGAATACAGTCACCACCTTGGTGGAGAACAAGGCGCCTCAGCTGATGGTGATTGCCCACAATGTAGACCCCATTGAGCTGGGGTCTGCCTGCCTGCTCTGTATCGAAAGATGGGGGTCCCCTAATGCATCATCAAGGGAAAGGCCAGGCTGGGGTGGTTGTCCACAGGAAGACATGCACCACTGTTGCCTTCACACAGGTTAACTCGGAAGACAAGGGTGCTCTGGCTAAACTGGGGGACGTATTAGGACCAATTACAATGACAGATATGATGAGATCCGCCGTCGTCCCTAGGGAGGGAACGTCCTGGGTCCTAAATCTGTGGCTCACATTGCCAAGCTGGAAAAGGCAAAGGCCAAAGAATTCACCACTAAACTGGGTTAAATGTACACTGCTAAGTTTTCTGTGCAGAAATATAAATTACAAAATTGAGAGGCAAAGAAAGCCTACTTAGCTTACTTTGTGAAGGTGGGGGGGACTATCTTGTTTAAAAAATAACTTGAAAAGTTATGTGGGGAAGAGGTTACATTCTGAGACAAAGAAGTAGCTAAACTCTGCTTTGAAAAATGAGGGGGTGGGGGGAGTCCTAGAGAGATGGTTCAGTGGTTAAGATCATTTGCTGTTCTTCCAGAGGATCGCAGTTCTGTTCCCAGAACCTATATCAGACATCTGTAACTCCAGCTCCAGGTGATCAGACAGTTCCCAACCACCTGTAACTCCAGCTCCAGGTGATCCAATGTCCTCCCTGGCTTCTGGGAGCACCTGCACGTACAGGGAGACACATGCAGAGATATGTATAAATTAAAATAAAATTTAAAGAAACAAGAAAAGAAGGTGGACATGCTGGTACATGGATGTCCAGAGTTCAGGCAAATTCAAGGATAGTCTGAGCTAGTGAGTCCATACCCAAAAAAAAACAAACAAACAAAACAAACAAACAAAAAAACAAATGGGGGTGAGGGGCAGTCAATGATCTACAATATGTTGCTAACTGCCATGAGTAGCAGTTTGGGAAGGAACCAAGTTCCATAGGTCCACATGGGATGGAAGAGAACTCATGGAAAGTTGGAGATGAGAGCAGGGGTAACCAGGAAGACAGTCATCCCATAGGACAGCACCATACTTTCTCCAGGGTGGGGCTTGAGCCAACTTTAACATTTACTGTGAGGCCAGGTGACCCTAGTTGACTTCTGCTAGATGGGCCACTCACTGATTCGGCATTGCAGTGATCTTGCCGCTTTTCACATCATGATCTTTGTCACAGCTAATTTGACTTAATTTGTCACAATTTTTCCAGAATGAGTCCATAATTTTCCCCATTTTGAACTAAATTGGAAGCTTTGGTGATGGGCCGCCTACCCAGCCCAGCACTGGGTGAGGTGTACTCCTCTTGGCAGTCCACAGCAGATCAGAAGGCACACTGCCATCACAATAAAGTCTCTTAGAGAAGCCTCATCAATAGTCATAAATCCTGTGCTTTGGATATGATGTACATACACCCAAATGCTCGTGAGTTGAAAGCCTGGTCTTCAGTTAGCAGATCCAATCAATGCAGTTCAGAAAAGGCCTGAGGCCTATGTATTTCTCTTCTCTTTAATTCAGGTGTAATGATTCTAGCTCCCTTGTTTGAGGCTGGCTCGTGATAAAGCACACTAAACAACCTGATAGCTATGTCCATGAGGAGAGGCCGCTTGTTGCTGAGCAGATCATAATGTGGGCAGCACCTAGCTTCAGGCACTTACCCAGCACTCTCTCTGCATCCCTTATGCCAGCAGCCCAGACCCCTAAACTACTTAATATCTCTTTACCTACCTCTGTACCTTGGCATTCTTTGCCTCCTCCCTAAGTGGCAGTTCCTCTGGACGCCTGCCTTTTTCTCAAGCCATCCCCCTAGTCTCCCCTTGACACATCTTCCTATTCTTATAACCCTTCTGCTCGCCCTCTGAGGCCCTCAACCATTTGTAAACTCCCTTCCTTTTATACCATAAAACTGTTCCACGGGTTCCTTTCTGCTCTGCCTTAAGTTCAATAGCACCTCAATGAAGAACACTGCTTTTCCTGCAGCCCAGGAGAGGGAGTTTATTCTTCATGCATCCTCAGGCACCTTAGGAATGTCTAGGGCACATTTACACTCTGATTCCTATTCCCCGTGTCCAAAGTCTTATTCTTCATTCATCCAAGACCTTCTACTCTTACAGCCGTTGTTTTAGCCAAGGTTTCCACCAGTCTCTCTTTCTGCCCCTACTTTAGTCATTCCTGTGGTGATCATTACCCAGAACCATGTCAACACCGCTGACATGTTTAAAAGTTCACTGGTTTTTTGTTTTTGTTTTTTTCAGTTCTCTCTTTTAAAGGAAGCAAGCAAAGCTATGCTTGGTGGTGAAGACCTGGGATCCAGCTGCTTAGAGACTGAGACAGGATGATCACAAGTTCAAGATATACTGAGTTATATAGTAAATTCCAGGCCAGCCTGAGTAACATAATGAGACCTTGTCTTTTTTTAAAAAAAAAAAAATCTTTCATGTTTTTAAAGAACTGGTAATGCTACTCAGTGGCAGAACACTTGCCTAGAATACAAATACACAAGTTTAATTCCCACTAACAAAAGGAAAAGAAGGAAGAGGAGGAGTGGAGGAGAAAGAAAGAAAGAAAGAAAGAAAGAAAGAAAGAAAGAAAGAAAGAAAGAAAGAAAGAAAGAAAAGAGAGACTGGAGAGAGAACTTAGTTGGTAAAGTGCTTGTCATGCAAGTGTGAGTAACTAAACTTAATCCCCAATGCCCACACAAAGTCTGGGTGTGGTGACAGCAGGGTGGCACGGACATACAATCCCAGAGCCTGGGAAATGAAAACAGGAAGATCCCTGGACCTCACTGGCCAGGTGGCCTAGCCAAATCAGTGAGCCCTAGACACCTACTCAGGGAGAGACCCTGCCTCAAAAAAACAAGGTGGACAACACCCAAGATTGACCTCTGGCTTGCACGTGCGCGCGCGCGCGCGCGCACACACACACACACACACACACACACACACACACACACACACGGGGAGGGGGGCAGGCAGGGAGGCAAACACACATGCACAAAAGAAAGCAAACAAACTACTCTGACCTCATTCCTAGTGCTAATCTGTGAGTATTCTATCCATTTACCTTCACTGGCTTGCCTTAGAACTTACTTTTTTTTTGAGACAAGATTTCTCTGTGTAGCTTTGGAGCCTGTCCTGGAACTTGCTCTGTACACCAGGCTAGCCTCGAACTCACAGAGTGAGTGCTGGGAATAAAGGCATGTGCCACCACTGCCCAGCTAGAACTTAATTATTAAACCAGTATTTTAACACTAACTTCTATCAATCCATTTAAAGATAGCAACACCCAAGAATATGAAAGTTCCTCTATAAGTGAAATACTAAAAATAACAAATGGTGTTCTACAAAAAAGAAACACTAATAGCACTATTACTAATATTGACATTATCTATATAATCTTGAGATTTTTCTGCCAGACTCTGACTAATATTTAACAACAACTAAGTCTGAACAAAAGCATGTCAAATGCCTACAGATGAACTTTGCTTGTATTTATAGAGCTAAAGATGTATATTACCTTCTAGTTTGATCTGGACCACTGGAATTTGGACCACTGGAATATATCTTAGTGCCAAACTATCAAAAGCCTCTTATATCCAATATGCTTACCAAACTATATGTCCTAGTAAACTTTCTATTACTGTGATAAAAACACTGAGCAAAGCAGCTTGGGGAGGAAAGAGTTTGTTTCATCTTACAGATTACAGTCCCTCACAAGGGAAGTCAAGGCAGGAAACTAGAGGCGGGAACTGAAGCAGAGACCACAGAGGAAGGATGCTTACTGGCTTGCTTCCAGGCTTGTGGTCAGCTACCTTTCTTACACAATGCATGCCCAGAGATGACACTGTCCTCAATGAGCTGGGCCCTCCTACATCGATTAGCAATCAAAACAAAACTGCCCACATGCATACAGGCCAGTCTGACGGAAGCAATTTCTTAACTGAGGTTTCCTCTTCCTGAGCATGTCAAGTTGACAACTAAGATTAGCCGTCACACTACATTAATACTTCAACTCTGCAGGAAGCTCTGGACACAATTAAGGACACTGCTTTTGGAACAGCAGGGACCATTATCTCCTTGCTTCTTTTTTTCCCTCTTCCTCCTTCTCTATAAACCATGGCTCTTCAAAGTTGAGGTCCAGAATCTTATAAAGAAAAAATAATTTTTACCCATGATGGTGATGCACTCCTGCAATCCCAGTCAGTGCTCTTAGAGCTAAAGCAGGGAGATAATGAGTTTGAGGCCAGCCTGGACTACACTGTGAGTAACAGGCTAGCCTGGACTACATAGCAAAACTCCCATTACTCTTTCCCCCAAAAAAGACAACTGTCAAAAGTTTTCAGCCAGCAAGAGTTAAGGAAATGGTTGCTAGGAAACTGTAAAAAGGAAGAGTAATGCAGGGTTAAAAATTCCAGACAATACAGGAGAAATGGTGAGTCCAGAAAGGGATCAACAAAACAAGACAGAGATTTGAGACAAATGCAACAGCCTCAGCCCAGTTTTGAGGACCGCAGTTAGAGCCCTCTCAAAGAGATGGGTAAAAAGAGTGTGGGCGTGTGAGACAAGACACTCACTGAGGCAGAGCAGTGGAGGAGCTTACGCTGCCGAAGCCTCAGGAAGCAACTGGTGGCATCAGTGTATAAAGCAGGCCCTATTCACAAGGCTCTCCCCACCTCATCCACCAGGCCATCTGGGGTGTCTGAGAGCTGGGCCCCTGGCAGGAGAAGTCTGGAGAGGATTTGCTTACTCTCTGTTGGACAATGGCTATGGTGAACCCGGCACCTCCACTTACAGACTAAAAACACTCAGAAATTTCTATCTAAATCCCACCAGTTTGTAGGACGGAAACTATGGATCTGCCAACCTTCCCTTGGAGAGGGTGTCACCAACGGGAGCAGCTTTAATGGTATGTTCTGGCTAAAGCTACAAGTATAATTTCACTAGCTGATCATTTAATGGAAACTCGGTGTGTGCTAAATTCAGGGTTAGGTGCGGAGGGGTCAAAGATAAATATAAGCAAGATGAAAATATTAACACATACGGATCCATAGCCTCTGTTCTCCTTTGTAAACACCCCCAACCATTGAAGGAAGTTTCTGCCCATATATTCCACTCTGGAGCTTTGCTGTGTTGATTAGGAAAGTGAATTTTAAAAGAGCACTGTAAGAAATCAAAGGAGAGCATCTAATAAGGACTGGAGCCAGGGATGGGAGGGTGGGGAGAGCACAGATGATGGAAGATGAGTGAGCGAGTAAATGAAGCTGGTGTAGGGATGTGAGAAAATTAGGAGCAGATGGGTCCGTAACGGACTTAAGCAGACAAATCAGTTTAAAAGGCCAGAAGAGAAACAGAGAGATGGCTCAGTGGTTAAGAGTACTGGCTGTTCTTCCAGAGGACTAGGGTTCGATTCCCAGCACCCACATGGCAGCTCACAACTGTCTGTAATTCTATTTTCAGGGTTTTGGTTTTTTGTTTTTTTGGTTTTTTGTTTTTTGTTTTTTGTTTTTTGTTTTTTTTTTTTTTTTTGGTTTTTCGAGACAGGGTTTCTCTGTGTAGCTTTGTGCCTTTCCTGGGACTCACTTGGTAGCCCAGGCTGGCCTCAAACTCACAGAGATCCACCTGGCTCTGCCTCCCGAGTGCTGCGATTAAAGGCGTGCGCCACCACCACCCGGCCGTTTCCAGGGGTTTTATCTGGCCACTGTGAACACTAGGCATGCATGTGGTGCACAGACAACATACACACAAAACCCCCATATGCTTAAAAAATAGTAAATTTAGCATTCTCTCTCTCTCTCTCTCTCTCTCTCTCTCTCTCTCTCTCTCTCTCTCTCTCTCCCTGTGTGTGTGTGTGTGTGTGTGTGTGTGTGTGTGTGTGTGTGTGTGTGAAATCATAATTTCTGCCCATCCTCTCCTGGAGACACTTTGCAACTGGGATCATGCGTCACTCTTGGATGCCACATAATAAAGCTGGCCACAAGGTGGCCCAACATTTGAGGGATTATAAAATAAGACACGCTCCCTCTAGATGCCCAGAGTCAGATAGAGTAAACAGACATCTAACATGAAATGACATCACAAAATGTTTTAAGTGCTGTCAGGTGTACAGGACAGGGGTGGCAAGTGAAAGGTCAAGCCCTGATTTGTTCCTAGTCAGGTGAAAGCCAGGTGCTCTCAGCAGCGAGGTCACAGGAGGAGAGCAGGTGACTATTTAGCCCCCGAGCTAATTACAGAGAGCCCTGGACAGGGAGACGCAGAAAGCCCAGCTTCTCTCCTCAAAGCGGTTAAAATTTTACCACCTCTAATTCCCACCTGCATGTCAGGCAGCAGCCCACCAGGGCTACCGAAGCTTCCTGATCATTTTTTGATTGAACGTGAACTGCGCAGGGCTCGCCTGCCTTTCTACTCCAACATCGCCTAAACAAAGGAAAATGTGTGTAGACTGAGGGCGTTAGTGTAAGAGAACACTGTGCCGAATCATGTAAGCATGGAAAGAGAAAACGATGAATGCTAAATGAAGCCTGAAATTATATAAGTGAAATGCTAAGTCAGCCCCAGAGCACTGCAAGATTATAGCTGAGGTTTGCATTGAGTTTGCTACCCCCAGGCACAGGGAGGACCTAGAATTTCCAAGCCCGGCTGAAGCAATCACTTTGCTAGTGTGTGCCAGCCAAGTGACTCACTCCCAAACCTGTTTAATATGAAACAGCATTAGGAGACTGGATATAGCCTCGGGGAGATCAGCTGCTAACCAGCTCGGATTATAGCTACAATCCCTCAAATGTAGCCACTTACAACGATTCTCTCCACATGTCTTCAGAAACGCTCTGCACTGCATCCAGGAAAGGGACTGTCCTTGAAGTCCACAGAACAGACTGCTGGCTCCCATTCGATAGCAATTTTTATAGAACTTAGATCAACTTTGTCAGGAAATTGAGACTGTCACTTTGATCATAAAGTAGGGCAACACTTCCCCTACCCAGCCCTCGAGGTGGTGTTGAGGACTGAGGGAAAAGTAATATGAAAATCAAGCAAGATGAGAAAAATGGCAGAGTGCTCCATAAGAGGTATCATATTGCCCCTCAGCACTGTAAATCTCTGTTTACACTTTATAGGGTTTAGAGGGAATTTCTCTACATGCGGGAATGAGGAAATCAACACAACCAAATTTTGCTTCATACTTTAATAACATCATGGGAAGCACCAATTCAGCTGCTTATTGTAGACTTTTGTCATCCTGAGCAATAAACTGCAGTCTTCTCAAAGAGATTATATCTCCCTTTTCAGTGTTTCCTGGATCTATTAATTAGACCATCGCTGCTGTTTTCCAGCCAGGGCTTTGAAGGGAGTGCTGTTAGGGAAGTGCGTGCCAGACTATTCCTCCCATCCGCAATTGTAAACAAAAACAAACCGAACGATTCTTCTTCCCCCCTTCCACTTTTCTTCCTTCTGTTCATTTTTCCCTCCCTTCTGTATGTATGTATGTGTTGATTTAATCTCTATATCCCAGAGGAGGTAGAGTGAAGTAAGTATGGCTTTTGCTTCAAGTAAAAATCTTAGCAGAGCACAAAAAAAGAAAAGAAAAAACCCCTCAGACACCAACAAAATATTTTTAAATGCCTGCAAAGTCTCATGATGAACAAAATATCTACAATCCAAAGATTGGTGATGTCACGCTGAAACAGATTAAAGACCAAAGCAAAAGGAAAAGTCAGCAATCCCAATCCTGCCTGTGTTTAAAATGTCAGTGTTTTGTTCACCGTGGACTTTTGAGTTTACTTCGTATACCATATGAAGCATTTTTTTTCTTTCTTAGCACCTAATAATTACAGTTTGCTATAGTATTAACAATGCCTTGAATTTGGTTAAATGCTGTGTGTGAGACAATCATGGTTCCCAGGAGTAAAAAGCCAACTTGACCCTGAAGAAAGAAATTGAAGAAGACACTAGAAGATGGAAACACCTCCCATGATTATGGGTTTACAGAATTAGTAGTGTGAAAATGGCTATATTATGGAAATTAATCTATAGAGTCAATGTAATCACTACCAAATTTTCAATAACGTTCTTCATAGGAGTAAAAAATAGCCCAAAAAAATCACCATGGAAAGACAAAAGACCCCAAATAGCCAAAGTACTCTTAAAGAGAAAGATGATAAAAGAATGAAAAAACCTGATTTGCTACAAATTCTACTACAGGGATATAGAAACTATACTACAGAAGCATAGTAACAAAAACTGCATGGTGTTGGCACAAACACATATGTAGGCCAATGGAATTGAATAGGAGCTGAAAATAAGCCCTGATAGCTGAGAGCACCTACTGCTCTTGCAGAGGACACAAGTCAGTTCCCAGCGCTCACATCAGACAGCTCACAAGTGCCTGTAACTCCAACTCCAGGGGATCTGACGCCTTCTGACCTCAACAGGCACCTACATTCAGGTGCACATTATCCACATGCACACACACACAAAAACAAAGAATTAAAAAATAAATCTTAAAAAAATCAAGAATGAACTCACACAACTATAGCCACCTAATTTTCATTCTCTCTCTCTATGTGTGTGTGTGTCTATCTGTCTATCTCACTGTCTGTCTCTCTCTCTCTTTCCTTCTTTTCTTTAGACAAGGTCTCTTGTAGTTCCAGGTGTCAAACCTGTAGCCAACAATGACCTTGAATTTCTCATCCCTCTACCTCCCAAGTGTTGAGATTATAGTCTTGCACTACCACACCTGGCTTTATGGGGGCTGGGGCTAGAACCTAGGGCTTCATGCATGCCAGACAAGCTCACTACCAACTTAGCTCCATTCCTAATGCTTTGTTCACCCTTTAAGTCATTTTGAGTCACAATCTTGGTCTAGCAATTAGAAGGCAAAATGCTTTAAAAAAAAAAAAAAAAAAGTTCTCAACTTCATTTAGTGAGAAATCTCCCCGTTATCATCTCAGGCCTGGAAGCCTTCACAAGAAAGGAAGTGTGAGCCTCTGTTCTCTGCTCCCCCTAGGGTGTTCCCCTTGCACTCATTACCTGCTGTTTTGATAACTATTGAAAGGTGAAGGGTTAGCAGGGAAAGGGAAAAGGGAGAGGCCAGTTCTTACCAGGCTTAGTGGCTTCACTTTCCTTCATTTGTGGACACTAATACTGGCTCATCAGAGCTTCCCTGGGAGATGTTTATCCCCATGGGATGGCGAGTTTGTGGCTGTTTATTGTATAATAAAATATACTTTTATATGCTGTATATACTCTGAAATCTCTACTTCATTTTATTTATTTTAGACAAGGTCTCATGTAGCCCAAGCTGGCCTTGGACTGGTTCTATAGCCAAGAATTAACTTGAAATTCTGATCCTCCTGCCTCCATTTCCTGAGTGTTGGGATATAGGCAGGTGCCACCATGCCAGGTTTATGTGGATGTTCGTAAACATGCCCAACCCTCTTCTAAATTTTTTCAATTTGAAAACAACTGTGAGAGAAAACAGGGTTGAAGAATCCTTGTCGCACATAGACAAACCCACCACACACAGTCTCACTCTTCCCCTGTGTCCTTTTTACAACCAACCATTTCTACTTTGCCCATCGCGTTTTAAATCTCCATATATCAATAAAGATAAAAGTTTATCTGGCTTAAGATCAACTTCCTTGCCCTGTCACATGCTGGTTTAGTTCTTACTCTTTCTGAATAAGCAAAGCAGTACTCCACTGGCTTCTAATTTCTTTGAGAATAAGTGGCCCTGGCCAGAGTCCAGTCCACTCCTAGTCTCGAGGGACCTCGCTGAGAGAACTATCATCTCTGCCCTTGACCTCTAGGAGAGAAAGCAACAAGAGTCCCACAGCAAGAAAAGCACTGTGAGAGCAGCAGCGTCTCTGAAGACAGAAAGCGGCTCTTGTTCTCACCACAGACTGTCTGGCTGAATCGCTGGTCTCCAGGCTTGACAATGAAGGGACAGAACACACGACCCCGGCTCAACACTTGTTCCCGTGCTAATAAAATAATCACCTTCACGGTTGAGTTTCACAGTGCCAATGACACACGCCTTGTAATTTCGAACATTCTTTTTTCTGTGACATGGTTTTCACGACTCAGCTTTATGGTAGTATTTACACGTGTAGCTCTATTTTGGTAGAAGGAGAAGACAAATGGCATTTTTGCCTAGTCAGGAGGGCCCTTCCAGATTCGGGATGCCTGAGGGAGATACTTTTCCAACCTGGAAGGCTTCAGGACCCTAACGAGGACAAAACAATTAGTGAGAGATGACCGTCTTGTGACCACCGAGAAATTTTAGCTTAAGGGAGGAGTGGCTCATTCTTGTCACGTGGTTTCAAAGGTTTCAGTTCAAGGTTGGGTAGTTCCATTGCTCTGAGCCTGAGGTGAAATGAATTATCTCAGCTGTGGAGTGTGGTTGGGCAGCTCATCCCATGTCTCTGAGAAGCAGAGAGAGGAAGACAGGATGGGGCTAGGGCAAGAAAAACTCTTGAAATACACACCTTTGGTACCCTGCTGTCCCTCAGCTAAGCCCCACCACTTCCTGATAGTCCATGGGTGAAGGTAGCACTGTAGATCCAGTTACTTCTCAAGAGTGCTGCCAGTTGGAGACCGAGACTTCAACACATAAGCCTTTGAAGCAGTGGGTTCTTAACCTTCCTAATGCTGCGACCCTTTAGTACAGTTCCTTGTGTTATGGCGAGCCCCAACCATAAAATTATTTTCATTGCTACTTGATAACTATAATTTGTTATGTTATGAATTGTAATGTAAATATCTATTTTTTTTTCCAATGGTGTTAGATGATCCCTCTGAAGGGGTTGTGACCCACAGATTGAGAGCCATTGCTTTGAAGGGATCATTTTGTTTTGTTTCCAAGACAGGATTTCTCTGTGTAACAGCCCTGGCTGTCCTGGAACTCTCTTTGTAGACCCAGTTGTCCTCGAACTTACAAAGATCTGCCTGCCTCTGCCTCCGAGTGCTGGGATTAAAGGTGTGTGCCTGGCTTGAAGGGATCCTTTTAATCTAAACCACAGCACAACAAAACACAGAAAAAAGTCAATGCAGATTCAAGGAGAGACTTCATATTGGACATATAACTTACCTTTTTTCAATGGGTAATTTCTATTTATTGTGTATGGGTGCTTTGTCTTCATGCATGGTTGTGCACTGTGTGCGGGCAGTGCTCATAGCATCCAGAAAAGGGTGTCTGATCCCCTGGGACTGGAGTAACAGCAGGTTGTGAGCTGCCTTGCCCGTGTGCACCGGGAATAAAACCTGGGTTCTCCTGAAGAGCAGCTTAACCACTGAGCCATCTCTCCAGCCCCAGTGTAACTCAACTTCTTCAAACATGAATTATAATAGGACTTTTTAAACTATCTCCATTTAGTTCAAGCACTAAATAAACCACCATGTTTGGTCTCTTCTGTGAACTACACCAACTGGTGCCCAGGACACTCAGGGCCATGCTTACAGCCCATAGACACTTCTCTAGTTAGTGTTCCCTGTGCCCTCCAGTTGAGTATAACACACACCAAGAGTCAGTTTGTTTGAGACCAAACCTTCAGGTATTATATGTGTTTGTTACGGCAGTTACCTAACTTAATCAAATATGGCACAGCCCATGAAATATGAGTATGGAGAGTAGTTATGGTTTCTATGAAAATCAGGAGGAGTCATTTGGAAAGATTTGATAATGTCAAAGTGCTAAAAAAAAAAAAAAAGTCTTAAACTAAAAGAAGAGATAGGAGGAATTGGTTCTGTTTTTCTATAGCACTGAAAAGTAACTATTGTTTACAACTATCTATGATATATTCCAAAATAACCAGGAGATCATGAAAAGTTCAACACAGAAATGATTACTGGTTGAGGAGCTAGAAGGGCCTTTACCCTGATTTGGTCACACCATATTGTGTACATATATTAAATTATCATACTGTACCTCATTAAGATGAACAAATATCTCAACTTTAAAAAATCAAGTGAGTGAAATTTAGAAGCTGGCAGTGTACCTTAGTGGAAGAACATACATGTTTAGCTTATGCAAGACCCTGGGTTCCACCCCCAGCAACATGTACATGAGTGAACTTGCACGCGCGTGCACACACACCCACATATGACAACTATGAAAGATTGCAAAGAGCAATAAAAATACATAATTTATTAATCTAATTAATTTATATTGCTTTGCAGTGGTTCAAAGTTTCTGATCCATTTTGACACAATACAAACTGGAAATTGTATAGCACACATCCTGAAAATGACTTATGCAGCAAAGATATCTTGGAATTCTAATTAACAGTCTCATACTCAAAGAAAGACTACAGATGGAAAATTAATGTATATTTATGGTTTCCAATCCTCTAACTTAAAATGTTAACTACGTATGAGGAATCATTTGTGGTTTTCCACTCTAGCTGAGTTTCTCTGTAAGTCAATCTGATGCAGGTGCTGAATAAGAGTGAAGAACTAACACAGACCTAAAATTGAACATTTTCACATTGAGATGAATAAGTTATTTTTTAATCATCTTGGCAATTTATGGGTATTTTGTTTGACAGATGGGGCATCTCAAATGTTGGATTTAAACGTGTGATTTTGACTTGAAATACTTAAATAAATTTAATTGATGGTAAATTTGATATTTAAATTTGAGACATGTGAAAGTTGGATTGGTGCTGTTTATAAACTGCGTTTGAATTTTCCAGAATTCTGAGGTATTGAAACTATAACCTTTGAGTTATTAGGTTTGTAAATAAAGTGTAAGTACCAAGGAATATTGCCTTATTAGATTTGTAAACTGGCTTGTTGAATACATGAAGTATTTTGAAGAAAAAGATAAATTACATTTTAGTTATAGTTTGAAATCTAAAAAATTCATTAAGTTAGTAAATGTTTGGAGAATTTATTCTGCTTGTAGGTTAATATTAAATTCTATCAGAGCATTCTACTTATGAAAAAGCAAGATTTAAAAGTTAAGTTTAGAAGCCTAATAAAAGAGATTTTAAAGCTACATATCTTATATAAATGTGATATTGACATTAAATAGGCAAAAGTGACTATATTTCTCTTGTTTCTTGTTTTTTCGTACAGAAAACCTGCCTCGGGGGAATGGGGATCTGTCCCTGGTCTATGGGCAGGCTTCTGGAACCCGGTGCCTGTGGTGTGACACCTTGCACAGCCTTGGTGCAGTGGGAAGGGGCTTGGACCTGCCTAGGCTCAGTGTGCTGGGCTCTGCTGACTCCCCATGGGAGACTTCAATTTGGGGGATGTGGGGATGCGGGGTGGCTTGGGAAAGAGGGATGGGGATGGGAGGAGGGAGGAGGGGGCATCTGTGGATAGTATGTGGAGTGAGTAGAAAATTTCTTAATAAAGAAAAATGAAAGAAAAAAAAAAAACCTGCCTCA
Source organism: Peromyscus eremicus (assembly GCF_949786415.1). Lineage (NCBI taxonomy): Eukaryota > Metazoa > Chordata > Mammalia > Rodentia > Cricetidae > Peromyscus > Peromyscus eremicus. Next base: position 95,478,240 of record NC_081422.1, on the reverse strand, counting down.
TATATTGGAAAACTCAAATGATGAAAGGCTGTCTTGTCTCAAGTGAGGTTTTCATTCACAAAATACATCCCCTAAGCCTTTGAAGAAAAACAAGCACTGTATTAAAAAAAATTATAGGGCCAGGTTGATGGTTCAGAGTAAAGGCATTTGCTGCCAAGCCTGATGACCTGAATTGGATTCCTAGGACCCACATGGTGGAAAGAGAGGGATAACTCCTACAGGTTGTCCTCTGACCTTCACATGTGTACCATGGTACTCATGTATGTGTTCATGCATGTACACACAGACACACAAATAAATAAATAAATAAATAAATAAATAAATAAATAAATAAATAAATAAATAAATAAATAAAGGTAAAGCAATTTTTTTTATTTTTGTTTTTGAGACAGAGTCTCTCTAAATAACCTTGGCGGTCCTGGAACTCACTATGAACACTGGGCCTTGAACTCACAAAAATCTGCCTGCCTCTGCCTCCCAAGGGCTGGTATTAAAGGTGTGCACCACTATGCCTGGCCAACAAAAAAATGTATGACTTTATTTTTGTGTATGTGCCTATGTAAAATGTGTGTGTGTGTGTGTGTGTGTGTGTGTGTGTGTGTGTGTGTGTGTGTGCACATCCACCATGCACTGTGTGAAGGTAAGAGGACAACCTTGGGTGCTGGTCCTTAATTTCCACCTCATTTGAGGCAGGTCATCACTTGTTTGCCACTACACTATGTGCTCCAGGATGGCTGGCCTATAAGCTTCTGGAAGATTCTCCCGTCTCTGCTTCCCACCTGACTTGGGGAATTCTGGGATTACAAATGAGCGGCACCATATCTGGCTTCTTCCACATAAGCTTGGGAATTAGACTCAGGTTTTCAGGTTCGTGCCAAAAGCCCTTTCACCCACTGAGCCATCTCCCTGGCCCACAAACATTTAACTATGTATTTACCACGTGACTACTGCTAAATACATACTCAGGAGAAATGAAAGCAAGTGTCCACACAAAGAGTGGACATGGATGTTCATAGAAGCCTTATTTGTAAACCAATCAAGCACTTGAAGCAACCTAAATACCCATGGCAGGTGATACATAAATTCTAGTATAGCTATCTAGTAGAATATTATTCAGTAATAATCTTTTTTATTATGAAGTACCAATACATGAAACTGGATAGATGGTCCTTGAAAACATTATGCCACATATATAAGAGAAACCAGACACAAAGTATCTGTTATATTGCTGCCCTTATATGAGATGCCAGGACTGTTTATCAATGCACAAAGTAGATGAGTGACTGCTTACAGCTAGGAGGGGGATGGGTAGAGATAAAGAACATCAGTGAACATGGAATTCTTTTCAGAATGAGGGAATATTCTAGAATTAATTTTGACAATATTTACACAGCTCTGAATATACCAAAACCATTAAATTTTAAATGGACACATTATATTGTATGTGAATTATGTCTCAATGAAATCACTATGAAAAGCAGTCTGAGAAGGGAGGAGGTAGGGAAATGGGGAGGAAAGATGATGTTTTCTGCAAGGAAATAGCAGGTCTAGGATGTTCTTGCACATGTATCTAACCACTGTACTCTGCTGTGATTCCTGCTTCTTCACATTGTGCTTTCCTGATTAACTCTAGGGGAGACACCATCCTCCAGTCTCAAAGGAGATAGAGAAGTGCAATCCAGCTTGCACTGGACTCCATCTTGGGAGTCCCGACTCCTATACAGAGAGATCACCCCAATAATAAGAAAGCCATTCAACAGGAAAGTGAATTTAAGCAGAACAGTATGGGAATTAGAGGGATCAGTTGGGTGCTTGGTGTTGGCCCAGGAAGAGATGAGACTGGCCTGAACTGAAGCTGTAGTAATAGAAGCAGAGAGGAGGGAAGAAATTTAAGAAATAATTTGAATACAAACCGAGCAGAATGTAGAGACTTTGTTGCACAGCAGAGATGAGGGACCAGAAGGAATTAAGAATTTCTGGCTTAAATACCGAGTAGAAAGCAGTAAAAATAGAGCTACCATATGATCCAGTAATCCCTCTGCTGGGTCTATATCCAAACGAAGTGAAATCAGTACAGTAAAGAAATATATGAACTTGGGTGTTTATTGTAATGCTAGTCACAAAAGCCCAAGAACTACACATTAGGAACAAACCTAAGTACCCATCGATGGATGAATAGAATATACATATTGAATGCTACTGGATCATAAAAAGACTGAAATATTCTTATTTTGAATAACATGGGTAGAACTTGAAAATGATTTATTAAATTAAATAAGCCAGACACAGAAAGACAAACCCCACATGGTCTCAGTCAGGTGTGGAATCTAACAAAGTTGATCTCATAGAAGTTGAAGAGTGTAATAGTTATTACTAGGAGCTGAGCAGAACAGAGAGTAGGGAAGTATGGGGAGAGGTTTTTCATTGGGATTGTGATACAGGTAGAGAGGAGAAATAAATTCTGTTTTTGTATGGCACAGTAGGGTGACTGTAGTTCATGATAATATGCTACATATTTTAAGGATGCTGGTGGAAAAGATTTTGAATGTTTTCACCATAAAGAAACAAGAAAAAATTGAGGATATAGATACACTTGACCTGAATTTAATGCTATATGTACATTGGAAGCATGTATCAAAGCATGACATGTAGCTGGCTGTGATGGTACACACCAGTGATCCCAGGAATATGCTCCCAGAGATGGAATCAAGAAGAACAGGAGCTGCAGACAGTCTTCACTATGTAGTGAGTGTGCTGCCACGCTATATGAGAACCAGTTTAGAAAAACCAAACCAAACAAACAACAAAACCCAGTACTCCCAAATGTAATCTGTTTTTGTTTTTGTTTTTTGTTTTTTGTTTTTTTAAAGAAAAGTATTCTGACTTAAGTCTCGGAATAGACGATACCTTAGCCCAAAATGAGGAAGGAATTTACTGTACAGAAATAATCTATAAAAGCTGTACTTTCCATTTGAAACTAGTAAGGACATTATGCCCGTAGTAAGCAAAAGTGAAAAAACAAATAGCAAGTAGCAGATAGATACCATAATTCAACTTATAGGATCCAGCAGAAACTACTGGGGAAACTGCCAAAACAGTCATTCTGCAGTTTCCAGTTGAGAGGTTTTCAGGCAGAGCAGAGTGTTCCTCCCAGTTTAGAGCTTCCAGCCTCTCATTCCCACTGCAGGCATTTCTATACCATGGAATAAATAATATCTTTATATTCAAGCAACCTACCGCTTGTACCAGGCTTTTTCATTTAGGGCCACCAACCAGCTCCCAAATCATGACACAGACTTCTTATTAGTCATGAATGCTTGACCTAGCTTAGGCTCATTTCTGGCTGGCCCCTCCACTTAAATCAACCTGTTTCTCTTTATCTACCTTTTATCTCGGCACTTTTTACCTTTCTTTCTGAATGTCTTAACTTCCTGCTTCCTTCACTATCTGGCTGGCTGCCTTTCTGGCCCTAAGAGTGTCCCTCTGTTTCTCTCTCATTCTCTCTGCTCCTGCTCCTGCTCCTCCTCCTGCTCCTCCTCCTGCTCCTCCTCCTCCTGCTCCTGCTCCTCCTCCTGCTCCTCCTCCTGCTCCTCCTCCTGCTCCTCCTCCTCCTCCTGCTCCTGCTCCTGCTCCTGCTCCCGCTCCTCCTCCTGCTCCCCCTCCTCCTCCTGCTCCTGCTCCTCCTCCTGCTCCTCCTCCTCCTGCTCCTGCTCCTCCTCCTCCTGCTCCTGCTCCTCCTCCTCCTGCTCCTGCTCCTGTTCCCGCTCCTCCTCCTCCTGCTCCTCCTCCTCCTTCTGCTCCTCCTCCTCCTGCTCCTCCTCCTCCTGCTGCTCCTCCTGCTCCTGCTTCTGCTCCCGCTCCTCCTCCTCCTGCTCCTGCTCCTCCTCCTGCTCCTGCTCCTGTTCCCGCTCCTCCTCCTCCTGCTCCTGCTCCTCCTCCTCCTGCTCCTGCTCCTCCTCCTCCTGCTCCTGCTCCTGTTCCCGTTCCTCCTCCTCCTGCTCCTCCTCCTCCTCCTGCTCCTCCTCCTCCTGCTGCTCCTCCTGCTCCTGCTTCTGCTCCCGCTCCTCCTCCTCCTGCTCCTGCTCCTCCTCCTCCTCCTGCTCCTCCTCCTCCTCCTGCTCCTCCTCCTCGAGCCTAGAGTTCTCCTATTTATTCTCTCTGCCCTGCCTATTCTTCTCCTGCCTAGCTATCCGCCATTCAGCTTTTTATTAGACCAATCAGGTGCCTTAGGCAGGCAAGGTGAAATAACACATTTTTTCATAATTAAACAAATGCAGCAGAAACAAAGTAACACACCTTTACACAGTTAAAGTAATATTCTACTACATAAACAAATGTAGCACATCTTTGCACAGTTAAATATTCCACAACATACCTTAGATAGAAAATATTTGGGAAAACAGCTTCTTTTCTGAGTGTGGTGGTTTGAATGAGAATGGCCTCCACATGCTCATATATTTGCATGCTTGATCTCCAGTTAATGAATTGTTTGGAAAGAATTACCAGGTATGGCCTTGTTGGAGTGGGTATGAAATTGTTAGAGGAGGTGTGTCCCTGGGGGTGGGCTTGCCCATGCCAGTCCTAGTGTCTCTCTCTCTTTCTCTCTGCCTCCTGCCTACAGATCAGGATGTAAAACTACAGCTCCAGCACCATGCCTGCCTGCTTCCTGCTATGATGATCGTGGACTAACCCTCTAAATCTGTAAGCAAACCCTCAATTAAATGCTTGTTTAAGAGTTGCCTTGGTGTGCTAGATAGTTTTATGTCAACTTGACAAAAGCTAAAGTCATCTGAGAGGAAGGAGCCTCAATTAAGAAAATGTCTCCATAAGATCTGGTTGCAGGCAAGCTTGTAGGGCATTTTCATAATTAGTAGTTGATGGAGGAGGGCCAGCCCATTGTGAGTGTTGCCATCCCTGGGCTGGTGGTCCTGGGTTCTGTAAGAAAGGAGGCTGAGCAAGCCATGGGGAGCAAGCCAGTAAGCAGCACCCCTCCATGGCTTCTGCATCAACTCCTGCCTCCAGGTGCCTGCCTTGCTTGAATTCTTGTCCTGACTTCCTTCAGTGATGGACTATGGAATATGGAAGTGTAAGCCAAATAAACCCTTTCTTCCCCAACCTGCTTTTGGTCATGGTGTTTTATCATAGCAATAGAAACCCTCACTAGGATGCCTTGGTCATGGTATCTCTTCACAGCAATAGAACAGTAACTAAGAAATTGAGTATATTCAGACTTTTCCCCATTATCTATTCCCTAAATAATACACTATAGCAACTATTTATATAGTGATTACATTAAAATAGTTATTATAACTAGCTAGGCATGATTTAAAGAATACAAAAGGATGTCCACAATTTACAGGAAAGTACTATAACTGCTTGCCCTTCTGCTTTTGTGAGTGGTGCACTCTCTTTGTCAAGAGAGAAGTTTTGCCTTGTTGAGACATTTCAAAAGAGTGCTGTGGCACTTATTAAATAAGATTTGAACATGAATAAATTTTGGCATGAAGTAGAGAGGGATCTTGGAACAAAACCCCAGAAGATACCAAGGGTCAACTATACATGATTTTTGTGTCATTTTGAAACCATGAATATTATCTATTCCAACTTTTTTTTTTTGTTCTCATACCTTTCCCTTAAGGACTCATCTATCTACATGGTAAGTGATTTAGAGTTGTTTCACATCTTACTAATGTTCTTTTCATTTTCTTTGAATGTTTCATTTTAGAGAATTTCTAATGATAGGGCTTGAAGTTCACAAATCTTTTTTGGTTGGCAATGTTTTATTTTCCATTAGTCCAATTCAAGTTTTTTAAAGTAGGCTCTTACCATGTAGCTTAGGCTGATCTCAAGCTTTCTATGTAGGCCAGAATGGCCTTGAATTCACAGTAATTGCCTTGTCTCTGCCTCCTGATTGCTGGGATAACAGGGATGCACCACTGTAGCTAGAGTTTTCTTGCCTGGCCCACAGTCAGGGCAAATCTCTCTCATCTGCCAGTCCCACAGCCTCTCAGACCCTACCAAGTAAACACAGAGACTTATGTTGCTTTCAAACTGTATGGCCGTGGCAGGCTTCTTGCTAACTGTTCTTATAGCTTAAATTAATCCATTTCCTTTAATCTATACCTTGCCACATGGCTCGTGGCTTACCGGTATCTTCACAAGCTGTTTCTCATCGTGGTGGCTGGCAGTGTCTCTCTGACTCAGCCTTCCACTTCCCAGCTTTATTCTCCTTCTTGCCCCGCCTATACTTCCTGCCTAGCCAACGGCCAATCAGTGTTTTATTGATTAATTAGCAACACATTTGCCATACATCATCCCACAGCATTTCCCCCTTTTTTTTTTTTCAAAAAGGAAGGTTTTAACCTTAACAAAGTAAAATTATATATAATTTGGGAATTTGGGCGTAGCTTCTCCTATTACTTCCTGCTGGAAGGGGGCGCTGTATCTTATGGGGAAACAAAGAAAATGTTAGAATTATGGAATAGTCCATGAGGCTGTATCGTCTGAGCCAGATGCCTTCAAACCATTCTGGATGTTGGATCATCTGGGCCATGGTGTCATTGGAGACCTTCAGGGGGTCTTGGCTGGTCAAACCTGATGTATCTTAGTCTTGAACAAATCCATAGCCTCTAGCTTTCTGTGGGAACAAAAGCAGAGTCTCCTTTCCAAAGTAACATATCCTTACATCCAAATTTTGAAGTCAAGGTATCTTTAAAATATACATTTTGGCATAACTCAACAGCTTTTACAATCAAGTGTTTTTTTGCAGTTAAAAATCCCAAAGACAACATAATCCAGATTCTCTGTGTAATATCCATTTTTATGTGGCTTATTTTTTATATTACCTTTACTGTCTCTTTAATGACTTTATTTTTTAAAACTATGTATTTGTTTCTATAACTCTATATATCATCTTTTTTGTCTCTTTCAAGCCTACGTATCTTTTATATATATTTAAACTATTACATCTGAATCTGTCTTATTGTGAATCTGTTGCTTTAAACTGCAGCATTTGTAAGACTGAAACGGCAATCTGAATCTGTCTTATCCTGAATCTATTGCCTTAAACTGCAGCAGCTGTGGCTGCTGGCTCCGCCCACCTCAGCTTCACAACATGGCTACGTTTACCACCAGCTCTGGGAGCTATCGTGGGTCTATGCTTTTATCCAAGCAGCATGTAGTCCAGAAACCTCTTTTTTTGTTTTGTACTGTCAAAGTCTAAATCCACCACGCAGATTAATGTGCCATTTGCAGAGGCCTCATTCCTGCCATACAGCAGGTCGAGCACGCACACCAGGAACTCGCCAGTAGCTCAAACCGGCAGCTGCTGGTCATTTGAGAGAGACAATTAGGAACTGTTTTTAGCTCCGTTTTAGAATCTTTGTTCTCAGTTTTTAGGTGGAAATTCTTGCCCCACGTTGGGCGCCATTTGTAGCTAGAGTTTTCTTGCCTGGCCCACAGTCAGGGCAAATCTCTCTCACCTGCCAGTCCCACAGCCTCTCAGACCCTACCAAGTAAACACAGAGACTTATGTTGCTTTCAAACTGTATGGCCGTGGCAGGCTTCTTGCTAACTGTTCTTATAGCTTAAATTAATCCATTTCCTTTAATCTATACCTTGCCACATGGCTCGTGGCTTACCGGTATCTTCACAAGCTGTTTCTCATCGTGGTGGCTGGCAGTGTCTCTCTGACTCAGCCTTCCACTTCCCAGCTTTATTCTCCTTCTTGCCCCGCCTATACTTCCTGCCTAGCCAACGGCCAATCAGTGTTTTATTGATTAATTAGCAACACATTTGCCATACATCATCCCACAGCACACCACCATGCCCAACTTTTTTTTTAACTTATAGACACTTTTGCTATGTAGCCCATCCTAGCTTAGAACTCACAATACTCCAGTCTCTGTCTCAGAAGCAATTAAAATTACAGGTGTGCACTGGCATGCCCAGTACCAATTCAAAATATTTTTATCTCAACATTATCATCTTCATCTATAAGAGTACATTTTGGGTCTTTTGTTATGTCTTCTCAGTCTCTAACTCTGTGAACATTTTGAATATAGAGCATATTGATTTTATGCCTTTGTCTGCTAATTCTGATATCTATGACAATTTTTGATATGCTTTGATTGGTTTTCTCATTATAGGTTGTATTTTCCTGTAACATCAAGCCTCTTGTTCTATCACTTCATGGGAAACAAAGGGGTTAAAAGCATATGGTAAATACCAGATTACACAGTTAGCAAAATGTGGAACATGGGAACCTCCACAAAGTATCCATCTCTTTAACATGTAAAGTGCAGAGAAGAAGAACTGGAGGGATGGCAAAAAGATTAAGAGTGGATACTGCTCCTATAGGGGAACGGAGCTTGCTTCCTAGGACCCTCATTGGATGCTCACAACTGCCTATAACTTGTAGAGGACCAGCCCCCACATTTATTTACCCCAGGAACTCTTGAGGAATGAGAGATAAGAGACTTAGTTAGAAATAGAGAGGAAGAGAAACAGAAAACACAGGATAGACTGGGGTGAGCCTGGATCCTTATCCAAATGGCCCAGAACTTTATTCCAAAGGTCTATTTATAACAATGCCAAGGCGTAAAACAAAAGACCTCCCCCTTGCTAGTTACAGTTGCCTGGCACCCAGGCCATGGTCCCATCAACCTCTTATGCAGTCGTGCTGCTTACAGCCACTAGGAAACCTAGTGGGCTCCAACAGTAACTCCTCTTTAGGGGAATTTGATTCCCTCTTCTGGTCTCTTTGAGCACTTGCATCCACATGCACACTCCCCCACACAGACATAAACATCTACACATACTTTTTAAAATAATTAAAAGAAATCTTAGCATGCAAAGAATGAAAAAGATTTAAGAGACTAGCCAAATGCTGGGGCTGGGAATTTGGTTCTGTGAGAGAGCGCTTGCTCAACATGCACAAGGCCCTGAGTTCAATACCCAGCACTGATAAGTAAGCATAGAAATAAATTTTTTTTAATGTTTTTTAAAGAGAGAGAGAGAGTATAGCCAAATGCATTGTGAGGATTTTGCTTGGGTCCTGCATTGTAAAAATAACTCATAAGACATTCATGGAAAACTTGAATACTATGTCATATATTGAGAAACTGTACATATTTAGAAATTATTCATTGAAAAAGATACCTTTAATCCCAGCACTTGAGAGGCAGAGCCAGGCAGATCTCTGTGAGTTCAAGGCCAGCCTGGGCTACAGAGTGAGTTCCAGGAAAGGTGCCAAAACTACACAGAGAAACCCTGCCTCGAAAAACCAAGAAAAAGAAAAAGAAAAAGAAAAAAGAAAAGAAAAAGATAACTTAATGATTTTATGATATTCTTTTAAGTATGTCTTATTATTTAATGAAATGAAATTATTAACAGGTGAAATAATACTCAGATTATGATTTTCTTCAAAATAACCTAGGGAAGCAAAGAGGAATGTATGGATGAACAAATTAGCCATGGAATAATAAGTGTTAAATCTGAGTGGGAGGTGAACATTTCTTGTTCTTTCTACTTCCGAATTTTTTATTTTATATATTTGCACCAAAAATATTTGATATTTGCCATCATTCCTGCTGGATATTTTTCATTGTAAAATTGTTCAGATGCCTCCTTGCATGAGAAAATTTTTATTACTCTCCCTACCCCAATGGAATTGTGTTCAAGACTATTCCTCTATTATCATAACAAATTACTCATTTATTCTCAAATATTTCTCCATTCTTGGCCATAAGCAAAGACTGTATGTTCTTATCCATAACACCTTCCATAGAGTCTGGGGCCCAGTAGATTGTGATGAGTTGGCAATTCACCAAGATACCCATGACAGAGGGACTGGTTCCATTGTATTGAACCAAGTTTCCAGGCATGAATTGGATCCTTTTCTGGAATGGGGGTTTTATTTATTTGCTTTCTTAGTTATTGAGACAGATTCTCATGTAGGCCAGGCGGGCCTCCAGCTTGTTATGAACCATGACCAGCCTTGAACTCTTTCCTGATCTTCTTGACTCTGACTTCTACCCAGAATTGCAGGCAGGTACCTCCACGCCCAGGAGGAATTGTGTCCTTTACATTCCAGTGAGACTGTGTGTAAGTGCATGTGAAGGCCCTGCAGGAGTCCTCAGGTAGAAGCAGGGAGTGAAGCTGTGTCATGATTCACTGAATACTTCCTGTCCTTGCCATCAGGAGCTGTACTGTGACCTTTGCCACCTCTGTGTGACTCGCCCTGCCTTCCTCACAGGATTGTTCTGACTCAAAGAAGATACATTCAGTGTGGTATGTGGAAGACCTTTTTAAATGGGAAAGTATAAAGTTGGACGTGTAATGGTTTTTCTTCTTCCAGGGCACCACAGACCACATTTTAGCTTCTGGAAAGACTAACTTGGTGAAATGGTTCAGGAAGTAAAGCCTGTTTGGGGCAATTTTATAGACATTTTTCTGTTAAAAAATTAAAAAAATTTTTTTCATAATCAAGCTTACACGTAGCTACAGAATGTAAAACTATATACATGTTGTTTGCTTGCACCATCCATACATACATGTACAATGTATGTATTCACACGTACACTTAATATGGCGACTGGTGTTGTGCTAAGCGCTGTTGATGAAGGAAAGTGATAAACCATGCTCCCAGAGCCTGTCCTCACAGCCTGCCCAATTCTTGGCTCTTTCAAGTCTTTATCTACATCTGATTCTTCATCTCTACGAGCATGTCACTCACACTATTCATTCTTCTGACTGACTGACTGACTTGTTATCTATATTCTTTTATAATGATTGATTTTCTAATTAAGAATTGAATGTGCATTTTTTATGTTCGTTTACTTATATTAATTCTTTTTTATTTAAATTTTTTCATTTTACATACCAACCACTGTTCATCCCCTCCTCCCCCCGAATGTGCATTATTTTTATTGTTAAGCCATGATATTCATGTAGGCCAGATTGGCTTCAAACTAGCAATATAGCAAAGGATAACTCTGAACTTCTGATTCTCTTGGCTCCTGCATCTCTGCAGAGCTGGAATTAGAGGCGTGTGTCAACTCTCCCAGTTTATGTGATTTTATGTGGTGTTAGGCACCTATACAAACTGAGCTATGTTCCTAGCCCAGTCAACCATGTATTTCCCCGTTTTAGTAAAGGCAAACCTTGTTTATTATTTTAGCTAGGGTCAAAGCTTCAGGCATCAAAATTGCAAGTGTTTCAGAACAATCCATTAAGTTGTCCATTTGTTTTATGTGGTTTTGTTTATTTTAACAATTTTTAAATTCTGTTTAACAATCTGTTTAAAAAAATAAATGAAAACTCTTCTTTCAAAACTCACACAGCTTGGGCTGAGCGGAAAGGAGCTTGCAGGTGCGGGCCACCGCGAGGCGTGGAGACGGTAGTCTGGGTCACACAGCCTCCCAGAAGGGCAAGACAGCTAACGAAGAGGACAGTAAAAAGGGCAATAAAAACAATGACGGCCGTCATAAAATGCATACTTTTAGCATGAAACTCCTTCGCCAAACAGTACGAACCGCCGTCTCCGTTATACAAAGCAGTGCACAGCCGCAGCCGCAGCGGCTCTCCCGGTGCCCCTCAGGGACCCCTTTGGGGTGGGGGGGGGAGAACCAGGCGCGGCCAGGTGGGCGGGGCCGATAGGGGAGGGGCTGGTGGGCGGGGCTGAGGCGCTGGCGGGTGGCTGGGCGGCTGGGCGGGGCGCGCTCAGGCCTCGGCTCCTCACGCGCGGCGAAAGCGGCCCAGACCCCGCGCTGCGGGAAGCCGGGGCGGTGTGTGGCGCGGCGCTCGAGAGCCGAGGCAGCCGCTGGAGGAGGAGGAGGAGCGGCGGGCACTGAGGTAGGCGCACCGACGCGGGGCGCTAGGCCAGCTCTGCTTCTGAGCCCCCGGCCCGCCGCGGGCTGGCGAGGCCGAGGGGCGGTGCGCGGAGACCGGGGCGGGCGGGGCCGGGGGCGGGGACTGGCCTGGCCGCAGGGGCCGCGCGCGGTGAAGGGACTCCCGGCGGAGCGCAGGCACGGCGGAGGACTCCCGGGGCTGGCGGCAAAGGAGAACGCTGGCCGGGGTGCCCCGCGGAGGAGCCCGGGGTCGGGGGGGCCGGATGGCCGGCGCCTCCCACCTCGCGGGACGCTCGGGCCGGGAACTCGTTAACAGGAAAGCTTGGCAGAGCAGCAAATGCCAAGGTTCTGGAAGAACTGAGAGTCACGTCGTTCCGCGCTGAGGCTTTATTTTCCTTCCCCGCCCCCTGGCCGCCTTCGGCCAGACTTGGCCAAAGAAGGATGTGTCACCAGTTCGGGGCTGCGGGAGGGATCCCGGCCACTCTGGGAACAGGGGCACCTGAAACAAAGGTAGAGGGCGGCCGAGTGGCTGAGCTGCAAGGGCCTCGGCGGCTCCCACGGTCTGCCGGCCCGGCTGCCGCCTCCGAGGGGCGTTCTCCTTGGGGACCACTCGATGGAAACCAGCTGGCCGGGCTTGGAGTTGATGTTGCATCGGAACTGTGTTGTGCTCACATTATTTCCATTCCTCCCACTCTGATAAAGCCTAAGGAAATTTTATCCCACTCGATGCTCTGCAAATGCGGAGGGGGGAGACAAATTGCTGTTTGTAAATTATAAGGTATTTTCTTTGTAGAAACTAGTTTGAAAACAGAATAAATGCTTTCACACGCAAGTGAGGGGAATGATTTGTAGTGCCTTTCAAAATCTGAGAAGAGTTCCTCCTCGGATCTTCATTTATGTACAGAACGTCCCCTGCCTCTCTGGTGCCAGGCATTTTTCTTTGTTCTTCGTTAGTGTCTGGCCTCAGTTTCTTGTAAACAGAGCATCAAGCACAGAGACCCTAAAAATTGCCATACTAGGTCAGAGCATGGGCGTCCAGCTAAGCAGGCAGCAGACTCGTGTTGTAGTAAAACACAGGGTTTTTTCCTTTGCACCGTAAAAAAATTATCTCAATTTCTTTCACTGGTCTCCATTACTGAAAGGTTTAAAAAAAAAAAATCTACAGATGGCTTCTGATTTGCACTCAATTTATTCACGTTTATTGCATTCAGAAGGCTCTCTGGTCATTTCTGACAGACTTATGTCAGGAGATACTTGGTGGGGGAGCGGGGGCGGGACTTGGATCTTTTACTCAACCTGAAAGCGCCGATCAGGAATACAAAGTTTTGGTATATTTTGTTTTTTTAATAGAAAGCTTTGGGAAAGCCTTTACAGAACCAACGTAGTTGTTGGATTCAATGATAGCTTTATACACTAACAACCTGAATATTAAGCAGTTAATGCTTTACTTTCATGCACAAGATTTGCATATGTTAAAATGTCACTATGCTTAATATTCTGCATAGTGAAGGACTGTGACTTTATCTTGGTCTGGATTCATCTGGCCTTAAGTTTCAGCTGAAACCAAGTATCCTGAGAGAAAGGAAGTTTTGCTTGAGCAGGAAGAGAATAAAGGGGTTGGGCAGTTACGGAGTACAGGATATTTGAAGGTGATAAACTCCTCAGCAACTCATTTCTGATCAGTATAGTTCCAGTTGATCTGGCCTCTGTCAGTTCAACAAGTAACTCAAGCTTTACATCTCTGAAACTCTTCTTGAGATCCTTCCGATTCTCACACACACACACACACACACACACACACACACACACACCAAAAGTAACAACAAAACCCCACCAGAGCAAGAAGTAGAATTGACTAACCTTTTGAGTATCGCGCCTCTATCAGGGTTTCTCATACGTGGTACTATTGACATTTTAGATCAGATTAATACTTTGTTGTAGAGGGCTATCCTGTGCAATAGAGGATGGTTAGCCAAGTTCCTGACTTAGAGTCCTAGCTATTAGTATAGTACCACACACATACTTAATAACAATCAAAAATGCTTCTAGACCAGTGGTGACTCTTTAATACAATTTCTCATGTTGTGATGACCCCCAGCCATAAAATTATTTCATTGCTACTTTATAACTGTAATTTTGCTACAGTTGTGAATCGTAATTTCTGTGTTCTCCCATGTTCTTAGGCAACCCCTCTGAAAGGGTCATTTGGCCCCCAAGTTGAGAGCCGTTATTCTAGACGTTGCCAGGTATCCCCCAAGAAGGGCCAAATTGTCCATAGTTGAAAACCACTGTTGTAAACTAGCTGTTGCCTTAATACCAGGACACTGCTGTTGTATAACATTATTTTAAGGTGTGTTACTTTTGTTTATGTTGCATTTGTTTAACTCTGTGAAGCTGTGTCACTGTGCCTGTCTAAAACACCTGATGGTTTAATAAAGAACTGAACAGCCAATAGCAAGGCAGGAGAAAGGATAGGTGGGGCTGGCAGGCAGAGAGGATAAATAGAAAAAGAGCTCTAGGAGCAAGGGAAGGAGGACATCAGGGGCCAGCCACCCAGGTACACAACCAGCAACAGAGTAAGAAAGAACGTTACACAGAAATAGAGAAAGGTAAAAGCCCAGAGGCAAAAGATGGACGAGATAATTTAAGAAAAGCTGGCAAGAAACAAGCCAAGCTAAGGCCGGGTATTCATAATTAAGAATAAACCTCTGTGTGTGGTTTATTTGTGATCTGGGTGGCAGGCCCCCCAAAGGAGCAAAACCAAACAACACAGTGCATTGCCCTTGTTTGCTGATATGTTGCCTTTGCTTTCCTAAGTAAGGGCAAGAGAAGTCATTTATTTCATATGGCACAACCTAATTTGCCAACTGGATGGTAGGTTAGGTCTAGGAAAACAAAGGTAAAAGCAACTGGTATGCTATATGCATTTCTGGTTCGTATAGTCTAAAGAGGTAACTGGTGTAAACGTGTAATTAAACAGTTATCTCATTATAGCTGTGTTAAATTCTAAGAGAAGTTCAGGTTTCCCTGAGTATCTAAAATGTTACCCTTGACCTAGTCTGGAAACTGAGGAATGTTTCTTTGGGGGAATTAACATTTGAGATGGACTCAGAAGGATAAACATGAAATTGCTAAGTAAAGCTTGGGGAACAGTGTTCTACACAGAAAGAACTGGAGACCCTGAGACAGAAAAGAATAGTTTTTCCTTGGGAGCCCAGAAGCTAGTGTGGATGGAACTTGAAGATTTAGGGGGGCAGAATGATATAAAATAAGTAGGAAAGTAAGCGGAAGCTATCTGCTACTAATTGATTTCTCAGTCCAGCCTACCGCCAGAATCATGCAAGGACTTAAATCAGTGTTAGGACCCTTCTCCAGGCCCATGAATCACAATATCTTCTTCCAGACACTATTTCCCCTATGCCTTCTGAATAACCACTGGTAATAGTTTTGTTTACCATTGTGGACTTTTTTTTTTTTGGATAGGCATCCTGTTTACACAAATGGTAACACACTGTGCTCTGTTCTTTTAACAGTCCCTTGGGAATTTACCCATTTTGATGTATATGTCCTTTATTTTTGAATGATTATATAGTATTTCTTTGTATGGCTACATTAAAGATTATTCAGCCATTCTCCTATTGATGGGTATGTAAATGTTTCCAGTTTATTATAAAGAGCACTATAAATACGCCAGTTCACATGTGTATCGGTGTATTTGTGGAATAAATTGATAGAAATGAGATTACTGGACCAAATATGTTTGTGAAAGATCATCATATGGAAAAAATGATTTGAACAAGGTAGCTAAAATATAAAAAAAAAAATGGTAACTGGGACTAGGATGATAGCAATGGAGCTAGAAAGAAGACCATGTGTATATGAAATGTACTTAAGAGGCATGGTTGATAGGATTTAGAACAACAGTTCTCAACCTGTAGGTCAAAAACCCCCTAGAGGTCACATACCAGATATCCTGCATATCAGATACTTACATTACTATTAATAACAGTAGCAAAATTACGTTTATGAAATAACAATGAAATCATGTTATGGTTGGGAGTCACTACAACCTGAGGAACTGTACTTGGAGGGTCACAGCATTAGGAAGGTTGAGAACCACTGGTTTAGAAGAAGATAACGGCACAAATGTTGAGGGTAGAAAAATAACTTCCTAGGATGAATTCCAGAGCACTAGGTTGCCCCAAAATGTGAATAGTGGAGTTTTTACCTGAAATAGAGAATATCATAAGGATAGTTTTGAGGTGGATTTAAATCATAGTTCACATGTGTGTGAAAGCACTTGACAGTTCGGAACCCATAGGGGAAAAAAAGCATAGAACTGGAGGCACAATTTTTTAGGCTTAAGTTGAAGTGTATGGGTGAAATTACTCATTGCAGAGGTCGCAAACCAATAGCCCAACATAGAATCTAGCTTACAGATGTTTTAATTTGTCCATGAGGTGGTTTCATCATTAATTCTGCTTAAGTTGCCAATATTTTTAAATCTGAAGATTTTTAGAGAGAAAATGAATGGCACACTACACTCTTTCTTGTATGGCAACAGTGATCAGAGGTTAAGTCACAGCTGATCCCAGTCAGCCACTCCCTAAAATTTATGCCTGGCCTGCTTTGCCTCTGCTTCTGTATTTTGTGAGTGAATGTGTGTGCACATGTGGAAGTCGAAAGATAACTTTCAGGAGTTGGGTGTCTCTTTGTTGATGCAGGATCTTTGTTTTCCCTGTGCTGCCACCTCTAGGCTTGGTGGCCCATGAGCTTTCTGGTTATTTTTCCTGTCTCCATCTCCCATCTGACTGAGGAGTGCTGGCATTGCATATACATGTAGATGTACCACATAGTTCTGAGGGTCAAACTCAGGCTTGCAGTACAGGTGCTTCTACCAGCTGGCCAACTTGCTGACCTAATTCTGTGTGCTTTTGAATATATAATCCCTGGTCAAGGGAGAGTATTGGAAAACACTGAATGATTAAAAAAAAAATACCAATGCTAGGGTTGGGGAGATAGCTGCACAAGTGTGAGGACCTGGATTGTAATCTCCAGTGTCCATGTAAAAATCTCTGCATGGCAGTACAGTCACCGGTAATTCCAGTGCTTTGACAGAAACAGAGTCACTGGAGTTTGCTGGCCACTAGCCTGACTCCAAGTTTAATGAGAGACCCTGTTGATCTTCTGTGGGTCAACATGGATGCACACACCATCATGCATATGTGCACATGTGCCACATATACACCCCTGCACACATTTGCACACACACATACACTTGAAAAAATAATAATGCTGAGGTCCATCTAAGAAATTTCTGTTTCTATTTATTTGATCTGAATTGCAGTGTTTGGTTTGTTTGTTTTCTGTGCTTGTGTATATGTGTGGTGGTGGTGGTGGTGCTGGTGGTGCTGGTAATTTAGTTTTCTAGTTGGGGGTCTAGCTAGGTAGCTCTGGATGGCCAGGTACTTGCTGTTGAAGCACTAGATAGCCTCTGAGTAACATTGCTCATTCTGCTCAACCTCTATAGTGCTGGCAGCCTTGTCTAAATGCTCCTCAGATGATTCTACTGACTAGTGGAAGAAGAGCCACTGACCCAGGATTAGCAACAGAAGAGGGCCCAGAGCTAGTCTGGGGCTGGGTTTTTTTTTTCCGTTTGTTTTTTAGAATAAGATAATGAGAAGTAAATAGAGGGGTACCATGAAGTGGCACCTTGCTTGATGTTAGGTATGTGACAACTGAATGCATACTATGGAGTTTTTAGTTAAATGAGGCAGAAAAAGTTTTGTTTGTGTATAGGCAAGCACACTGTGCTCAAATGAGATATTTAAAGGGTTTTAAAAATAAACCATACTTTGAAGCTGGAGAGAGATCACTCAGAACCCATATACCCATTCACAACTATCCAAGACGCTAGCTAGTTCCAAGGGATCCAGTGCCCTCTTCTGGCCTCCACAGGCACCAGCACACATGGTACACACACATTCAGCAAAATACCCATACACATAAAACAATAAATGAACAAATTATTTTAAAATAGTAACCCATACTTGATTTTTTGCTTTATATGTTTTCTTTAAAATCTAATCTAATTGCAGTAGCTAGGTGGTGGTGGCACACACATGTAATCCAGCACTCGGGAGGCAGAGGCAGGCGTATCTTTGTAAGTTTGAGGCCAGCTTGGTCTACAAAGTGAGTTCTAGGACAACCATAGCTGTTATACAGAGAAACCCTATCTCAAAAAAAAAAAAAATCTAAGTGTAGTTTGGGTATGCCACAAAGGCAAAGATAGTGCTTTAAAAAAATCATCAAGTACTTAGGTGGGCTGAAAATAATCTGTTGAATTTCAGAAGATGGGAATCTTTGATCTCAGCAAGAGCCATTCTAGAATGGAAATGGTAGAAACCAAATTGAAATAAGTAGACTGTGGTGATATATTATGTACCCTAACAAACTTGCCTGAGGATCAGAGGACAGAGCCAGCCACTAGATTAGACATAGAGGTCAAGGCAGTGGTGGCACACACCTTTAATCCTATCACTCAGGAGGCAGAGATCCGTCTGGATCGCTGTGAGTTCAAAGTCACACTGGAAACAGCCAGGCAGTGGTGGCACACACTTTTAATCCCAGTACTGGGAAATACACATGCCTTTAATCCCAGGAAGTGATGTCTGGGCAGAGATAGGTATATAAGGTGTGAAGAAACAGGAACTCTCTCTTTTTAGGCAGAGGATTTTGCAGAGTTAAGAACTAGTGGCTGGCTGCTCTGCATCTCTGATCTTTCAGCTTTCACCCTGATATCTGGCTCTGTTTTTTTTTTTTTGTTTTTTTTTAATTAAAAGACCATCTAAGATTTGAACAACAGTAGACCATAAGAAAATAGTGAATGTTCAAAATAATGTGTGTTTCAGTGCAATGTGGATTGATCCCAGAGCTTTGCACATGCTAGGCAAGTACTCTACCACTGTGCTGTATTTCCAACATAGATTGACCAAGATTTTAAAAAGATTATCTAAAAAGCTGTCATGGTAAGGGAGGGGCTGGTATCTATGGCAGATACTCAGTGTGTTGAGTACCCAAACGCTTCTCACTTCTCAGGGAGGTAGCTAGATAGTACTTGATTACTTATCTTCCCCATTGTAGAGGGATTTTGCTTGCATTTGTTTTGAAGACTGCTTTTTGCTGACTAGATATTTTTCTAGGACCCTGAATACTCCTGAAGGACTTGATTTAGATGTTAGTAATTTGGCCACAAGTCTCTGGCTTATCTAGAAAGCCGTAGAGTTTCTAAAGACCAGTAGTGATCTGGGCTCCAGTAACCCTTACATCATCCTTCCATTCAAGTGATGAACAAAAACCAGATTGTTGGCATATTGAAAATGGGAGTATTTGGCTGTGCTAGGAAATGTGTATTTGTCATATTTCCAGGAGTAGTTTTTGCAGTATTTTTTTCCAGTTAACTTGATATTAGAACTTGATTTTTCCAGTTATATATATGTAAAATTTTTCATGCTTTGAAATCATTATCGTTGGTGGGGTGGCTATAAATTGGAGGTATGTGCCCTCATTGAGGTCAGAAAGAAAGAGCACTGAACAAACTTTGGTATCAAAAAGATTATGTATAAACTGGGCATGGTCCTGCATGCCTTTGATCCCAGTACTTGGGAGAGAAAGGCAGATGGATCTTTGTGATTTCAAGGCCAACCTGGTCTACATAGCCAGTTCCAAGCCAGCCAGGATTGCAAATGAGACTCTGTCCAGAAAGAAAGAAAGAATGGGGGTGGGAGAGAATGTATAAATGTTGTTACCTTGAGTACTCAGAGTCACTATTTAGGATGGGTTGTCATGCAAATGGATACACCCATCTGTTTCTTCTTCATTGATGACCTTAACCTGGCATGGGAGGTTTTAAAGGTCAGTTTTGAATTTGGTATGCCTAAGAGTTGCAGTCTTCACAAAATAACAGAAAACACTGAAGGTGGGAAATGTCAAAGATTATTATTGAAAAATAGTGTTTATTAATTGAAAGCATAAACTTTATTGCTATACTCTTTTGCACATAGAAATAATATCTTATAGGGATGAGAGCCCACAGATATCATTAACGTATCAGTTAGGTGGATAAGTGGATAGTGTGTGTGTGTGTGTGTGTGTATGTGTATGTGTGTGTCTTCTCTCTTTCAGTATAATGTTTACAAGACTCATTGCATATCATAGTATTTGTCAGTACTGCATTTCTTTGGTTGAATTATGAATATATCACATTTTGTTTTCATCAGTTGATGGCATTTGGGTCGTTTGTACTTTTGGATCTTCTAAACTATGCTGTTAAGAGGATTTATTTACAAGTTTTGCTTAATACTTGTTTTCAGTTCATTGGTATATAAAGGTAGAGTAGAATTGCTGGATTATATGATAATTCTTTTATTGAAAGTGTTTGTTTTGCGGTATCTGGGATTATCTTGAGGAGCTGGTGCATGCTAGGCAATAACTCTATGTAAGTTACATTCTCAGCTTTTAAGTTTTTTTAAGGAAAAACTGCCACAGCAGTGACCCAGCAGTATTTTATGTTGCTACTAGCAGTCTCTGAAAATTCCCTGAATCCTCACCAACACTTGTTATTTCCTGGGTTGGTTTCTTTGTTGTGAGCAGTGGTAGTTCTGTTGTTGTTGTTGTCATTGTTTTTTAATTGTAGACATCTGCCCTGGTGGATATGAAGTAGTATCTCATTGTGGCTTTGATTTGCAGTTCCATAATGACTTGGTGATATTTAACACCTTTCATATATTTCTTGGCTGTTTGGTATTTTCTTTTAAAATTTTTCTATTGAAAAATTTCTTTTGCCCATTTTTAAATTGTGTTGCCTTTTTGTTGTTGAGTTATAACAATTGATTGTAGGAGCCTGGGGAGATAGCTAAGTGGTTAAAACACTTGCAGTGGAAGCACCCTAGTATTCCCTATAAGTGCTGGGTGGGTGTGGCAGTTTACTTATAAGTCTAGCCTTAGAAAGTGGAGACAGGATCCCCAGAACAAGCTGGTTATGAAGACCGACTACACTGATGAGCTCTGAGTTTGAGTAAGAGATCCTATCTCAAAAGAATGGCGTGGGGAGCTGGAGAGATGGCTCAGTGGTTAAGAGTGCTTACTGCTCTTGTAGAGGACCAGGTTCAGTTCCCAGCATCTACATGATGGCTCACAACCACCTGTAACTTTAGCCCTCTTCTGACCTTCTCAGGCTTTTGCATGCATGAAGTGTGCATAAACTCATTCAGACAAACACACATATACATAAATAAATTTATATATGCATAATTTTTAAAGAGAATAAATGGAAAAGAAATTAAGGAAGATTCCCGGTAATAGCTTGAGGCCTTTGTAGGCACACAGACACTTGTGCAAATGTGCTCACACACACAAGTAAAATGAAGAAAAAGGACAAAAAAAAGTTGATTATATGTTCTAGATGTTAGATTTTTATCACATACATGATTTGAAAATTCTCCAGTTTTGTGAGCTGCCCTTTCACGGTCTTGGTAGTTGCCTTTGCAGAAAAGAACTTAGTCCTGTGTTGTTGCCTTTATGCTTCTGGGATCATCAAGATCACATTAATTTACCCCTATGTTTTTTCTAAGAGTATGTAGCTTTAGTCTTTACATTTCGGTATTCTAGCCATTTTGAGTTAATTTTGTATATGAAGTCAGGCCCATCTTCATTCTTTTGTAAATGGATATTCTGGTGTCCTGGGACTTTTGTAGGAAAAGGCTATGTGATTTTATGCAAGTCTCACGCTTGTTTCATAGTTATAAGATTAAACAAAGGCCTCAGATATATGAAGTAGTTGGAGAGATGATATTATATATCCAGAATTGAACATATATTCTTGAAAGGGATTTGAAATTCTTTCCTTGTTCCTAAATTATGGTATGTAGTCAGACTTTCCTTTGGGCTGCCAGCTCACAAAAATGACACAGAGACTTATTAATTATGGAAGCTCAGCCTATAGCTTAGACTTGTCCCACTAGCTTATAACTTAAATAAGATGTAACCCATTTATATTAATCTACATTTTTCCTGTGGCTTTTTAGCTTTTTTCCATCTTTCACCTTCTGTTTCCTCTCCGTGTCCTCTGGCGTCTCTCTCGCACCTAGATTCATCTCCACTTCCTCTCTCTCTTGCCTGGAAGTCCCATCTAACCTCTTCCTGCCTAGCTATTGACCATTCATCTCTTTATTAAACCAATCAGAAGGTGCCTTGGCAAAGACACATCTTCACAGTGTACAAAAAGATTATTTCACAGCAATGGAGTATCTATTTTAGGTATGTAAGGGCCCTAAGAAGTTTTCAGTCATAGCAGTAAAGTAAAAAGCCATATTTCCATATTGAATATATTGAATCCTTATATTTTACTGCATTTTCTAGAAGCTGTTTCCTGATAAAAAATCTGATGACTTCAGTCAATTAACAAATATTTGTTTAGAAACTTGCACATGCCAGGTACTGTTTTAGATATTGGAAATGCAGTACTTTCTAATATAAGACACTGTATTCTCCAGTGCCTCTTAACTCTATCTAGATCTTTCTAACTCTGATCCACACTCCACAGTTATCCAATTCATTGACTCAATTTTTTTTCTTACTAATCAGGCTTTGAATCTATACTAATTAGGACTTTTCTCCACTGATATCCTCTTGCTAAACTAGTTCAACACTGACTTTTACATTGTTAACCAGTGAATCAGTTCTCAGTCTCCTTCAACAGCATCATACACTGTTAGTTTGGGGTTTGTTTTGTTGTTGTTTGTTTTGTTTTGTTGTTTTGTGTTTTGTGGGTGTTAGTGTTTTGGTTTGTTTTTGTTTTTGTTTTTTGTTTTTTGGGTTTTTTTTTTTTTTTTTTTGGTTTTTCGAGATAGGGTTTTTTTGTGTACCTTTGGAGCCTGTCCTGGAACTCCTCTGTAGACCAGGCTGGCCTCGAACTCACAGAGATCCGCCTACCTCTGCCTCCTGAGTGCTGGGATTAAAGGCGTGTGCTACCACCACCCGGCTTGTTTTGTTTTTTAATGCTTTCTTCTCTCAACTTCTAGCACACTTCATCATCTATAGTTCCTCTTACCTTACTGAGGCTTTTCCCCCCACTCAGTTTTCCCCTCTAGTTTCTCATTATCTTCCTAACCTCTGAAAGGCTACAGAGCTTTATCTCAAAACTACATTTCCCATAACCTATCCCCTCTCAGTAAAAAGTAGTTTTATTATTCTAGAAGCCCAGGGCAAAAGCCTTAAGTCGCCTTTGATTCGCTTTCATTTTTGTTCAGTCTGTCATCAGTCTTGTTGAGTTTACCATCAATTGTTAAGTCATTAGATTAAGTCACTTTCTACTGTCTTCATTGTTTCTGCCTTGCTCGACCACCATAATACTTCCTCTAGACTAGTGGTTCTCAACCTGTGGGTTGCAACCTTTTGGGGTCACCTAAGACCATCAGAAAACACAGATATTTGCATTATGATTCATAACAGTAGCAATATTACAGTTATGAAGTAGCAATGAAATAATTTTATGGTTGGTGGTCAGCACATGAGGAAGTGTTTTGAAGAGTCACAGCTTTAAGAGGGTTGAGAACCACTGCTCTATACTCTTACAATACCCTCTTTTTCCTGATGTGTCCTTTCTCTTCTACAACCTGTTATCAACACAGGAACAAGAATTTTTAATCCCTGTTCAAAGTTAACTTCTCTCTTCTGAGGCTTTAGATTTACCTTTAAGGGCCACTAACTCCCATCCCCTCCACCCCAACCACACACACCCTTATTTTTCTGACTTGATCTTCTCTCCTTTATGGTTGTTTCTGGATGAGTTGCAAATAATACCCTTCTTCCAGCATGCCTACTCAGACCTTTGCGGTCTCCCTAATAAAGCTTCTCTCTCATTTCCCTAGAATTTTTGTCAACGTTCACTTTTCCTAAAAGTACATCTCTTCTCCTTCAGACTGTCTCTCAGCTCTCTAAGGATTCTGATGATTCACTCCACTCTACTTCTAAGACAGAGTGCCTGAGGTTATCCCTCTTCTTGTTTGTTTATTCTATTTTGGTTTTAGGTTTAGTTTGTTTTGTTTTGTTTTTCCTTCAATGACAGGATCTCACTATGTAGCCCAGACTGGCCTGAAACTCACAGCAATACTCTTGCCTCAGCCACCTAAGTGCTAGGATTATGTATGTGTAAACTCTTCTTATTTATCTATCTTTAACTGTCATTTGAATGAAGTCCATCTGGATTTAAAAAAAATTAAAAACTTCTTGTCTATGAAATCAAAACTTAAAAACCAAGATTAGTGGCTATGAATGGAGTATACCATTAAAACCTTAGATGTCATAGCAGGGTACAGGTTTTTTTTACTTGTAGTTCACAGGCATGTTCCCTATTTTACAGTTGTGAAGACTGAGGCCTAGAATGCCATTGAGAGTAGTACTGATGTATTAGTAACATGCTAAGTCCTCCCATAAGCTCTGTGGTTCGGGTGTTAGCGTTTTGTCTTCTCTGAATCTGGTATATATGACAACCTTTGTGTTTTTCTGGCAGATCTGGTTGGAACCCCTTGCCCATGGTGAGTGAGTACTCCTAAAGTAAATAGAGGCCCATGGGTGCTGTATCACCTGGATGGGAGTATTAAAGGCAGTTGAGGGTCCTATGTAATAGGGAAAGAACGTGTTGATTCTACTGTGAAGTGCCGGGATTCTAAAGGAAGGGGCAAAGAAATCATATCTCATAACAATCTCTCCCAGTAGCAAGTTTAGAGAGACATCATCTGGGTCTGTTTCTCCAAACCTGCAGGCTTTCATATGGACCTTCTGGTGTCTTATAAAAGGTTGCAATGTTGTCACTTGATGTATTGTATTTAAAGATAATTCATTATTTCTTTGATTTTTCAGTTTTCAATAAATCTCCTTTTGTGTGTGTGAGAGTGAGAGGGTAGATTTGAGTGTGTGCCTGTTAGAGGTGGTGGTGTGTGCACATACAGCATACGGTGTATTATTGTTAGTTCTATAGTTAGCCTGCTGTGTGCTAAAACACTGGTTGGATATACTTTCAAAATATCTATGTGGAGCACTAAAAATATTTATATTCTATATACTCATTCTTTATTATAAAAATGGTAAACTTGTTTTATCCTGTTGGAGTTCTCCCGCTTTGTGATATTTTTTTTAAGTTGTTAATTTTGATATCAGATTTGTTTATTTTGCCTTTATAGCTTTTGAGTTTATGAAGCATTTTTATTCATCATACAATTCTTTTTTATTAGTTTATATTAATTATACATAATAATGTGTTTTGTTTTTACATTTACATATATATAAACTATATTTTCATATTCATCCTCCCATTTCCTTCTCATTATCCTCCCACACTCCCTGGCTCCCTTCCTCTCCCCAACTTATAACCTGTTTACTTTCATGTCTTTATTTGTATCTGTGTGTGTGTGTGTGTCCTAATTAGTTTAATTAGGGTTGCATACATGAATATAAGATAGTTATTTACAGGAACATGGGCATCTTAACTGTGTCTACAACACTGAAGAAAATGTATCCCCTTACCCCAGCAACCAGTAATTGCCAATAGTAACTCATCAGAGAGGGTTGGGGCCTTGTCATCCCCTCCCCCTTTCTCCCTCTTGATGGGCTCCATCTTGTACTGGTCTCTTTTGGGGGAATTGCAGTTGCTGTGAGTTCATGTCATATCTAAAAAATAATATTTACAATACTCTACTCCTTACTCCAACTCTTAGATTCTTTCTACCCTGCTCTTACATAATATTCCTTGAGCCTTGGAAGGGCTGATACAGAGACTTCTCATTCAATAGTAACTAATTCTCAACACCTTGACTAGTTAATGAATCTATACAATAACTGCTACCCATTGCAAAAAGGCTTTTCTGACCAAAACTGAAAACAGCACTAGTATTTGTGCATAAACTTATTTAGAAAGCAGGTAATTTGATAAGTACATGTCCATTTAGGAAAGTAACAGTAGTATCTTCCCACTAGGTTCTATGACTTCCCTGGCCAAGGGTTTTTGACCAGGTTTACTGTACCAGGTATTGATTCCTTCCAATGGAGTAGGCCTCCATCAGAAAATGATTGGTGACCCTATAATAACCATGCCACTAGTACACCAATGGGCGTATCTTGCCAGGCCATGTTAGGGATATGAGAATGAATAAACTAGAATATTGTTTTTTCATACTTTTATATGCTTTTCAAATTGAAGTCTTTAATTCATTTGGAATTTATTTTTGTGACTAATGTGAATTTTGTGAATAGCCAGATATTTATTTGGCTGTCCATTTTGAATAATTTTTATAGTAGGTAGTGCATCAATTATCAGTTACTAATTCCTCATATGTATGTGTTGATTTTAGGACTCTGATTAGTCCCATTGGTATTTACTTAGTTTTAATTGCCATGCTTGCTTATATACATAATACAACTCTTGTTTATTCTCAACTTTCCTGCTCTCTAATTCTTGAATATATCTTCAGATTTCATTCCTCTCCCAGCATTTTAGGATGGACTACGTCATGTCTCCTCTTTGACCTTTCTTGAAGTTGAACTTTGCTCTCATTTCCGTCTTCCCTTATGATCTCACTATTATGTTTTCTCCAAAATGAATTTCAAAGTAAATTAAATATTTCTTGTTGTAATTACTACTAGAGATGGTAATTCAGATACTTTCTTTGAATAGTTTTGTTTAATTTGATGCTACTCATTTTTTTTTTTTCATTTTATTTTGTTTTATTAGATGGGGCCTCATGTTGTCCAGACTAGCCTTGAATTTACTGTGTAGTGGAAGATGACCTTGAACTTATGATCCTCTTGCCTCCACCTTCTAGTTGCTGGTATTACAGGTGTGTGCCACCACAGCAGGTTTTTAATTCTGTCTTTGGACTGGACCACAGGGGCCTCATGCATACTAGATAGGCACTCTACCAATACGCTAGCTACATCCTTACCCTATTAATTACTCTTGGGCTCCACAATACCACAATTTTTTGCCTGAAATTGCTATTTGTAGGCAGATGAGTACTTAATATGCTCATTTAGTAGACAAGCCCAGTTCCAAAATATACTAAGAATCTTTCCTGTGATAAGACCTAGCCAAAGATATAGTCAAATCTGGACAAATGGGGAACACCAATGGGACCAAGAGTAGGATAGCAAAGCTATCTCCAGGACAGAAGCTAATCAGTGAATTCTGTTGATGGTCACATTTATGAACATGAAAAGTCAGCACAAAGAACCTGGCCTTTTCCTCTTACCTAGAGCTGTTCCCACTGAGCTTTTTTCTCCTTCCTCTACCTCCATTGGGGATCTGACAGTTCATACATTAAGAAGATACTATTGAATTTCTGTTTCATGCTGTGCATTGGCTACATCTTGTGGATATGAGAGTGAATAAATTGTAGTGGTTTCCTGCTTCTTCTGCTTCTGCTTCCCTGACCCATCACATTGCCAGCTGAATCCCATCACCCCCTCACTGAGAAACTAGAGCAGTGTTGCAAATGCTTAATAAATACTTTGTGAATAAATGGAAAGTATTTTCTAAGTTTTTTCTGTTCAGTGACTTTTGACACTGAATCTTCATTCTTGAATTTGTTTTCTCCAAATTGAATTTCATATTTTACTCTCCTATTAAGTCTCTTTAAATTGTATTTTCTTATCCTGACATTTGCATTCTTTCACGTTTAAAGCTTGTGCATTTTCCATTTCCCTCCTGTCGACTTAATCTCACAGGTCACTTGTTTTTATTTTTTTAAATTAAGCTTTATGCTTGGCCTTATGGCATGTTTTACATGGTGTTCTATTTCTGGATATGATTCTATTTTTTCATGTGCTTTTAATTATGTCCTAGTCAGTTTTATTGTTGTACAAGCTCTTTGTTTTAATTATAATTACAAAGTTTGATAATATAGTGTGACATTCAAAGAGCATTTAACATTATTCATCCTCTTAAAAGTTGTAAGTTTTACTCCATTTATTTGATATGATTTTATTTTATATAGCTGTTTTGTGTCATAACTTTATTTCTTAATGACTTCATTTCAGACTTGGTGAAAAATGAAAGTGAAGTTTAAAAAGTTTGATCTTTCTAAGTTCTATCCATTGTAGTGTTCTACAGAGTCCCTCCTCCTGTTCATGCCTCTCTTCCTTCCTTCATCCTACTAAGATTTTGAGGCCAATTCCTATTCTAGACATTGAGAAACCTGGAACTATAGGAGAGACTGATTCACCATGTTCCTTTAGACTTAATATAGTGGTGATGAAGGAGGAAAGGGTTGTTAGACATTAGAAAACCTTAGGTTCAAGTCACAATTCTTGTGCTTAGTAATATGGCCAAGTATTGAGTTTTGGGTTTTGTTTGTTTGGTTTTCTTGTTTTTATCTTGGCCTCAGTATTCTCATCTATTAGGTAACACTGGCTTTATTGTTGGCATAAAAATTTAATTAGATGTTACATTTCAATGCTGAACCCAGTCCTAATATATTTGAGAACATTCATGTACCACATAATGATATTTTGGATAACAGTGGACAACCACATACCCAACATGGTCCTAAAAGATTATAGCAGAGCTAAAAGAAAATTCCCATTGCCTCATACATGCATAGCTTTGGAAGAAAAAGGGGGAAAGGAAATGCTATGAGAAGAAAAAGGAACTGCTAAGAAAATTCACAGTGAGGGGTTCATTTATACCTCAACATAATCCTTAAAAAGTTTGAAAATGGGACTGGAGAAATGGCTTGCAGCAGAAAACCCAAGTTTAGTTCCCAGAACCTGCATTAGGTGGCTCACAATCACCTGTAACTCTAGCTCCAGGAGGTTTGACGTATCTGCCCTCTCTGAGCACACAATCTACCCAAATACACATGGACACAAATTTTAAAATAAAAATATAATCTTTTTTTTTTAAGTTTGAAAACAGCCAGACATTGGTGGTGCACACCTTTAATCCCAGCACTTGAGAGGCCGAAGCAGGAGGATGGATCTCTGTAAATTTAAGGCCAGCCTGGTTTAAAGAGTGAGTTCAGGATAGCCAGGGCTACACAGAGAAACCCTGTCTCAAAAACCAAAATAATAATAATAAATAAATAAATAAAATAAAGTTTGAAAACATGGACCTTCAACACTGATAGATTTTTGTTAATAGGAGAATTCATGAGGCATAGTCTACTTGCAAGCAAATCCAGTGTGAAAAGGGAAATGAGGCAAACTGCCGTGCTCATATTTCTGAAAAGAAGAGTCTCAGGCAGTGATGGTGTGAATGAGAATGCCCCCAATAGGCTCATGTTTGAATGCTTAGTCCCTAGATGGTGGAATTATTTGGGAAGGATTAGAAGGTGTGGTCTTGTTGGAGCAAGTGTCACACTTGGGGGCTGGCTTTAATGTTTCAAAAGACTCATACCATTCCTAGTGTGCTTTCTACCTCCTGCTTCTGGATCAGTATGTGAGCTCTCAGCTGCTGCTCCAGACACCATGCCCTTACTCAACCATCATAAACTCTAAATCTTTGGAACCATAAGCCCAACTAAACTCCTTGTGGTATAAGTTGCCTTTGCCATGGTGTCTAATAACAGCAATAGAAAAGTAACTAAGATAGGCAGATTCTAGAAGGATACAGAAGATGAAATGTAGAACTTACCTTTCCAAGTCTAGCTTATTTTACTTGCCATTTTATTTCTACTCTTTTCCTTCAGAAGACATGATTTTGTTCATCTTTCTGGCTGAATAAATGCTTCATTGTATCAGTTGAGATGGCCATGTGCTTTTATACTTGAGTCTGTTTACGTGGTATATTTATTAATCTGTGTATATTGAACCTCTATGTCCCTGGAATAAAACCAGCTTGATCATGATGAATGATCTTTTTAATGTGTTGTTGAATTTGATTTTTGAGTATTGTGTCTACGTTCATCAAGAAAAATTAACTAAAGCTTCCTTTTTTATTTTTCTGTCAGGGTAGTAGATTCATAGGATGAGTTTTGAAGGGTCACCCTTATGTTTTATGGAAGAATTTGAGGCTCATTGGTGTTCTTTGAAGGTCTAGTAAAAATCAACAGTGAATCTGTCTAGACTTGAGCTAAGAAAATATTTTTATACAACTGTGCAGTGTGTCTGTATTTAAGCTGAGTCTCATTATGAAAGCCAAAAGTTTAAAAGGTAAATATGCTACAGATGCTAAGGTTAATTTGTCTTTAAGAGGGTTTTTTTAAATATAAATTTACTATAGCCTAAGTGTAGTTCTTATAAAGTCTACAGTCATGCCCTGAGGCTTCACATTCACTGACAATTTTGTCACTGACTCACTGAGAGAAACTTATAGTCCTCTATAAGTTTCATTTGTGGTAAGTGCTTCAGTTAGTATATCTTTTTTGTTCAGCTATATAATCCTCACCATTATGTTATACGTTACTTTTTTATTGCTGTGAACAAATACTTGACAAGAAGCAACTTAAAAGAAGAGTTTATTTTGGCTTACAGTTCGTGAGGATATAGTCCATCATAACAGGGAAGGCATGGTGGCAGGAGCATGAGGTGGCTTGCACCATCAGGAAACAGAATGCTGGTATTCAGCTGGCTTTCTCCTCTTTAATTAGTTCATGACCCCAGCCTATGGGATAATGCCACCTACATTCAGGATAGGTCTTAACCTTTCTGGAAACACCCCTCATAGGTATACCCAGAGGTATGTATCCATGTGATTCTAAGTCCCATCAAGTTAACAACAAAGATTAACTGTCACATATTATAACTCCCAGCAATATTCAATATAGTAACAAGGTCTATAGGCTTATAGTCTTGGAGCCAGATTCTATCATATAACCTGGATATGTAGTAAACTCTACCATATCTAAGTATGTGCAATGATGTTCACATAGCCATGGAACCACATAATGATGCAGTTCTTGGAACATGTCCCTGTCCTTAACACAACTTTATAAATGATGATATAATAGTATTAATTTTTCCTTGGCGAGCATGATTAAAAGGAGGGAGGGCAACAGCATGCTTAGTGCTCTCCTTTTTGCTTTCTATTTGGTTATTTTTCTTTATATTTTTAGCAAGGGCTTGCGGGGAAGAGTTAAGATCTTATTATATAGTCAAGACTAACCTCAAACTCAAGATCTCCCTGCCTCTCTACTTGCTGAGTGTTGGAAATTACAGGTACATCCTCTCCTGGCTTTGCTTTCTGTTATCTATTGATGTTGATAGCATGAATTCTTGCGGAGGGCAGTCGTATGCCTGATGTATTATATTCTCTCAAGTTTGCCAGTAAATGTCTATAGAATTACCTCACTACAAACTCATTTGGGAATTTTTTTAAGGATTTATTTTATTTATAATTAGGGCGTGGTGGAGTATGTATATATGAGTACAGCTGTCAACAGAGGCCAGAGGTATGAGATCTCCTAGAGGTAGAATTGTAGGTGGGTTGAGCCACCTGATGAGGGTGCTGGGAACCAAACTTCAGCCTTTTGCAAGAGCAGTACATTCTCTTAGCTACTAAACCATCTTTCTAGCCCCACTTCAGTGCTCAGAAGGCAGAGGCAGGCAGACTGAGCTGGCCTATAAATTTGAGGCCAGCCAATCTATGTAGTGAGATCCTGTCTTAAAAACCGAAACAACAATAACAGAGATGCAGCTTTAGTTGTAGATATTAAACTTTACTCTTAGATGGCCTGATTAAGGTGTGACCATGAGGGAAAGGGGCTCAGACAGGAGAGAGAGAGAACAGGATCTGTGTTGTTTTGTAGAAACTGTCAAGAAATGAAGAGGCCAGGATATCAGATGGATTTTTTTTTTGGATGTTGAAATCAATAAGAATTATGACAGAAATAGTATTGGAGTGACAGTGAGCCAGAAGCTAAAATTACCAAGGAATGAAAAGAGTGACCTTGCAGAGCCATAAATGACTGCAGTAGGAAAGATAGTAGGGTAATGGAGACTGATGATATCTGACTCAGAGCAGGGGATTTTATAAGGACAGAGGGAGAATATTCTGCAATTAGCAGTATGGAATAAGAAGGGCACTTACCAGTCCTCCCTTACAATTGAGGAGTATGGGGGGAAAAAGAGTCCTCCTCTAAAAGGGCTAAGTAAAAGTTGTATCCTTACAGGGTGTCCAAGAAGGTGGACAGAGTTGAAAACTTTTGAGATGTGATCAAGGATATAAGGATTTGGGTGCTAGCTACCTATGAGTTCTATAGGGCCCAGAAGAAGGATGAAGGTTTCAGGAGATAGGAAAAGTATACATTTAGAATCCATGTTCACTCATTACCATCTCTCTCTTGTATACTATACATTCTCATTTATATACTATGTGTTCTCATTTTATGTATCTCTCAATTCAGTTGCCTTGCATGGCTTAAATCATTGGACCAGTTAAATCCAATTCTTTGCCTGGTCCATGCCTGTAAAACCATCTTTTTTTATATGCATCATGCTTTAAATCCATGATCATGACCTTAAGTTGACCTTTACTGTTGCCTGGCAATCATACTGCGTGTCCTTAGTCACTTGCTGTTGGTTTCATTTCCTCTAGGGTGACTGTTTTATATCTTCAGTCACCTCCTATGATCACTGTCCCCTTCCCACTTTTTACTTTGAATAGAAGTTCTTGTTTCTTACTCCACTGAGAAAATTGAGTCAGAAAAGACCTTTCATGATCATAGCTACCATAGCCCACTTGTAGTGGCATCCATATACTCTACCTTTTCTCCTGTTACCGTGGAAGAACTAGTACTTGGTCATCAGCTTGCTTCTCTCCTGAGTCTTTCTCTTCTACATGAAGATATCCATTTTTCTCTTTAAAAAAACCAATGCTTTTTACATTCTCTTTCCCTTTTAAGTATTGCTTTATTTCACATAAACTTCACAGAAAACTTTTTGAAGCAATTTTCTATATTTAATGGTAATTTTTTTCTTTTCTTTCTCTCTTCTTTTAAACTGATACCACCATATTTCTGTGCCCATAATTCCAGAAGTAGGGACAGAGTCTGACTTACCAGTTGACAGCACTGATATCTACCATTTCTCAATACTTGTCTAATCTTCTGATGAGTTCATCTCCTTGAAACACCGTCTTTGTTTGCCTTGTTTGCCTTTTAGGATATTTGTCAGTGATTTAGAAGGATGTGATATTCTGCCTGATTTGTGTGCTGGTGCTTTCACTCTTGCTAAACATTTAAGTTAACTTACCATGGATTCATGAATATTAGAAGGTGTGAGATGTCTGAATCAGATATGAACTGTTACAGTTTCTCTCTGCCTAGTCACTTCTCAGTCTCTTCTGCTGATTCCTCTTCCCTAACCTTTTTTGTTTGTTTGTTTGTTTTTTAGCGACAAGGTCTCACATAGTGCTGGCTGGTCTGGAACTCACTCTGTGTACATCAAGTTGGCCTTGAGCTCACAGAGATCCACCTACCAAGTCTACAGCCCATAATTCCTCCCTTAATATACAATCTCAATTCTGTCTGGAGTTGGACACCCTTACATAAATATCTAATAGGCATCCTAAAACTGACATGTAACGTGGAACCATTGACCATACGTGCCACCACCACATCCCCTCCCACAACATATCTGTTCTTCCTGTCACTTCCCAGCTTAGTTAACATCTATTCACACCTAATTGTTCAAGTAAAGCAAAACACAACATTTGAAATTTTTTAAAAATTGTATCTGTATGGGTGTTTTGCCTGCATGAGTATCTGTGTACCACATACATGCCTGATACACAGAGGCCATAGGATGTTGGCTCCTCTAGAGCTGGGATTACAGACAATTGTGAGCTACCATGTTGGTGCTGGAAATTTGAACACAGGTCCTCAGGAAGATCAGCCAGTGTGCTCTTAACTGTTGAGCCACCTCTCCAGCCCCAAAAACACAGTTTTTAACAACCTAAAGATTCATTCTTGACCTCCTTTCCCACAAAACCTGCACATCTGTCTCATTGCCTCTACTTTCAAAATACATCTAGAATGGACCTTCCTTTCACCCTTTGTCTTCTACTACCTGCTCCAAACCAACATCCTTCTTGCCTAGATTGTTGAAGAAACCCCTTCCTGGTCTCCTCTTTTTTCTTTTACTCTTGTTCTTTGTAGTTTGTTGTCATCATGATACCCAGAATTATCTTGTTTAAAAAGTCAGTGAAATCATGGGGTTTTTTTTCTCTCTGCTCAGAGCTCTTCAGTAGCTTCCCGTCTGAGGTAGGAATCATACTCTGAACACACTAGTATACCACTCTTGTTAAAATATTCACAACATGCACTTAGCTGATAAATCCTTTCCATCTGATGTTCTTTCTGCTTCCTTCCTCTCCAGCCTGTCCCTGACACACACATAACAGTTCCATGCTACTGGACTTACTGAAGAGAACTAGGCTATGCTGTTTTGTACAACAATCTATATTGTGAGCATCTGTGTCCTTATAGTACTGACTTCTTTCTAGATCCTATATTTACTATCACTGTACATTAGATCTAAAAGATGAAGTATTTTTATAAGAAAATTCCATAGATGATACTATAACCTTCATATTATGCCGTGTATTGCCTGATTGCCATACCATTAGTAATGCTAAAATTGATTATGTTGAGTAGTAACTTTTAGATCTCTCTGTTATAAATACATGTTTTCCATTTTTGATTAACAAATGAGCTGAAGGGTAATGTATTAACACTTGAACCAAGAAATTACTTTTTTCAAGTGAAACATTTTTTGAAGCTCTCATAGCTACAAAGATCAAAGCAGAGCTATTCCCATTACAGTAGGAACTCTTGACCAGTACAGTTCATAACCACAGAGTCCACATGAATTCTTGAGGAAGTGGAGCCCCAGAGAGGACACATAAGGTCTTTAGTTACCTAGTCACTTAAGAAGGATTCATTGAGTTTGTATTAGATGGGGGTGTCTGATACTTGCTTGGTAAGCAGTAATTGTGAATGATCATCAAAACCGTTGCTTTTCCTGAAAGTGTACCCAACTGTTTTTACTTGTCTAAGTTCTTTCTCTGACATTCTGTCTATTCTATAGACACTAAGTATTTTTCATGTTTGTTTCTTTTTTGTAAATTATTCCTCCTCTACAAGATTTGGACATTATTCATATATATCTAAAAGATTAAAATCTTCTGAGCTTCCATGTTTTAATTCTTTCCTACTTCAGAATATTTTGAAAGCCACCACAGTGGAAGGTAGTTTGATTGTTTCCTTGCTGTTTTCTTTCTTTATTAAAATTATCTATCTACCTATTTATTTATTGTGTGTGCACATGCTTGTAGGTGGGTACATGCAGGTATGTGTAAGTCAGAGGACAGTTCTCTGAAGAGTTCTTCCTGCCATCTTGTGGGACCTAGAACTCAAACTCAAGTTGTCAGGTCTACACACAAGCACCTTTACCTGCTGGACTTCTGCCGGTTCTCCTTCATCTTATCCTATAGCCTGTAGCATACTTTAGTAGAGAATTTAATAAGCTTAGCATAGTATATCCATATAATGTATATTAGTTATATGTATAATGTCTTGGAGTTTCTATTGTGATAAAACTCCATAAACAAAAGCAATTTGGAGAGAAAGGGGTTATTTCAGCTTATAACTCTCAGGTCATACTTCATCACTGAGGGAAAGGGCAGGAACTCAAGGCAGGAGAGTGGAGGCAGGATTTGAAGTAGAGCCATAGAGGAATATTACTTTACTTACTGGCATGCTCCCATGGCTTGCTCAGACTCTTTTCTTACACAACCCAAGACCACCTGTCCAGGGTTGGCACTGCCCACAGTGATCTGGGTCCTCCCACATCACTCTTTTGGACAATATCCCACAGACTTGTTTATAGGCCAGTTTTATGGATGCATTTTCTCAGGTGAGTTCCCTCTTCCCAGATATGTCTAGATTTGTGTCAAGCTGACCAAAAACCAGCCAGCACATATAACAATTGATCTTAATTTTCATGTAAAGTAGTATTTTTTATTGAGAAAACAAGTAATAAGTTGTAATATCACTTTTGTTTTAAAAATATGAACATGTCTACTTATATGTTTACATAAACAGGATATTAACAAGGCAGGTGTGGTGGCACATGCCTATAATCTCAGCACTCCCAACATTTGGGGACAAAAGAATCACTCTTTTGAGGCCAACATGGGCTATATAATAGGCCCCTGTCTCAAAAACAAAAAAACAAAAAACTTGTTTGTGAAACAGGGTCTCAGTACCTACTGTTTAAAACAAAGCCAGAAACAAAGCAGAACTTTGGTGTTTCAAATCCAAACTATATTAAAAGTAGTTTGAGGCTCCTCCCATACCATACTTCAGAATTTCTTTATCATTCCATTCAAACAAAATTTCCTGACTTTGTGTGTCTATTTCATTTCCTCTAGACTTGCCCACTTGGCTTCGAATACTTTCACTCTTCATTTGTACCAAAATGAACTTGTCAGGAAAGAAAAGGAAGCTATAAAAATTATTCCCTCACATGGTGGCCTCCACCTTAATCCAAACACTCTGGAAGCTGAGCAGAAGGAAAAAGTTGTGGTAGCCTGGAACATACAAGACTCCATCTCACAAACAAAAGAATAGTGCTGGCAAGATGACCCTCTCTATAAAAACCCTTGCTGAGCAAACCTGATGACATGACTTTGATGTATAGATACTATGGAGGAAGGGGAGAACCGGCTCCTGACAGTCGTCCTCCCATTTCGTGTGCTCTCCTTGGCACACACCTCCCCCCCCCCCTCTCTCTCTCACACACACACACACACACTAATAATAATAATGATAATTAATAATAGCATTTAAAGAGAAATGTGCCCCCAAAGGAGTCAGGGTTCAGGAGGGACTAAATAAATACATACTGAATGAATTGATGTCTAGTCTTTTTTGTCTCATTTCCTTCATCACATAAATTCCTACAAAAGGAGAAAAGATGGGGTTTTTTTCTGCAGTAATCTGAACATTGTATATACTAATGTAAATTAGTATTTTTAAATCTACTTAATAGTTCTTAGTGGCGTAGGGTATAATTTAGTGTAAAGCACTTTTCTGGTATATTTGCAAATTTCTGAGTTTGATCCCTAGCACCATTTAATGGAAAAATAAATCTCTTTTTACATTATGACCAGAATTTGTGGTTGCACAGCAATATTGAAAGACACCGAATTTAAAGATAAAATAATTGTGTTCAGATCTTGTTAATGAGTTTGTCACTTATGTCATTATATGAAGATGTGAACAATGTCTATTCAGCTCGGTAGGACACCAACCGCAGACCAAAAACACAATTTCACCCGTTTAGTGAACCAGTGAATTTATTGGGATTCCTTTAAAGAGTATACTGATGGACTACTTACAGGAGTGTGAATGACTCAAAGGTAACGGCCATCACTGCTCTCTCGAATATTATTATAGGACCAGCCTTAATAATATTCTTCCCAGGGGCCCAGAAGAGAAACTATGAATGGCAAGAATTATTTTTGGGAAATGAATCTAAGTACACCATGCTCTTTGTCCGTCTACTTTATTCCTCAGGGATAAAATCCTATCTACACAGCTTCAGTTCTGTTCTCGTGTTGTGTCTAGCTTGTTTTTTGCCTGATTTCTCTCTACCTTTATCTGCTGTCCCTTCTGAGTTCTATCTTAATTCTCTCATCTTAAATCTGCCTCATCTAGGTTCTTCTCATCTCTTTCTTACCCATTTAATACTTCCCCATCTGGCTCTTTCTCATCTTCCATCTCGTCCTCAAGTTCTCTATTCAAAATCCTCCTTATCCCTCTCAGTTCTCTGACCTCAAGTTCTCTATCTAGTTCTCTTGTCAAAATCCTCAAAATCCTCCTCCAGGTCTCTGAGGTATACAGTTATAAACCCATGCAATAGCAGTGCTCTCCTAAAGCAAGGTCACCAGGCTTGAATTCTTACAGGGTCATAAAGGCAGACAAGAGTTTTCCTCAGGCAGTGACCATCAGGCTTGCTTTTATAGCGCAAAAAGGGAGTGGTAAAGGAGGTCAGCTGAGAGTTAATATCGGTTAGTATATCAAAAAGGGAATTTATGTGCTCAGTCTACATTCCTAAAAGTGGTTATGTAAGAAGTTAGGAGTCTATAATGTTAGTAAGGCTGTATAAGAAAGGAAGGCCTCACCTTCAATTGCACAAGAAATAAGGCTATCTGCCTGACCTAGGAGACAGGTGTTGTTTCCATAAGGGTGTTGTTACCTTAGTTCAGGAGATCGTTTGGCCGTGGATGCTTGATAGGTATTTTAGATAAATACACTGTTAGGAGTTCTTGGAAGCACACAAGAAAATCATTTTAGGAACTAGCTAATTTTATATATATATATATATAAAAGCTAAAATACCACCAAGACTTCTTAAGCCATGGCTTGACCTTTGGAATGGTCAGACTTTTGTGATAGTAGCCGAGTTCCATTACACTTTCCTGTGGCTTGTAGCACTGCTCAGCGTGGGCAGTGACTCAAAAGTTGCATTGCTGGGATTCATTGTAGACTTCGCAGGCCGCTTACTTAGTAGGTTGTAGAGTCTGCCTGACAAATTGCATTTCCTTCTCTGGAGCAGTTATCACCTTGGGCAGGAAGCTTGTGAATCTTCTGAGTTTAGAGTTTCCTGAGATTTGAAAGGTTTGTTTATTTCTTGAGCCTTTTAAGTTTCATTCAGGTCCCCCATCTTAAGAAGCCTTCCTCTGGGAGGGGATGTTTCAGTCTGGAAGAGATAACTACACAACACTCTGAGCTCCCTTCATTTAGGACCTCATTGGTTTGCTTCTGGCGCTTACAGAGACCCTAACCCTGCTTGTTTAGCTTTGCTTCCCAAATTTTGCTCTCCACAGCAGTATATATAAAGCGACAGACCTTCTGTGTAAATTTGAATTTGACTCCCCTCTCCTCAATCTAAAACGTGCAACAAGAGTTTTGTGATGCCTGCCTGATCCAGCTTCAGCCTTTTGTCCTCTGAAAGCCAACTTAACACTGGAATAGTACCAGATGGTGTGTGGAAGGCACCTTCTACTTTGTTCCCTCTGCTCACTCAACACCTCTCCTGCTGTCCTGCAGCCAGCTGTGCCTATTCTGCTCCAGGAGTGGGCATGGCAGCCCCCATTTGGGGATGGCTTCCTTGACCAAAGGTTAGGCTTCCTCCTTTTCTTCCAGATCCCACTGTGGTAGGTGTGAGGCAGCCCCATGGGGTCTGTAATTGTGCACCCTGATGAGTATCTGATCTGCAGCAGCACTCAAATACTTGTCACTTTAAGCATAATCATTCCTCTGAATTTGCCGTCAATTCTTGTATAATGGCCAAGGCAACTGTTTTTGCTATTTTAGAATATATAATAGTGATTTTTTAAAAAATAATAGTGGGTTTTTTGTGGTGTGATGGGAGTTTAATTCATGGTTTCACACATGCCAGGCAAATCCTCTACCACTGAGTTAGCTGGATCTCTAACTTTAGTGTTTCTTTGTTTAAAACTGTAACAGTTTAACTCCAGATTTCCTTTAAAAATATATATATGGGATATGCTCTAGGCATGCACAAAGACTATATAAATACACAATATAATATATATAAATGTATACGTATATATGTGTGTATGTATATATGTAGGAGTAGAAGGAGGGGGAATAATTTTATATAAATATATATATATATATATTGGGTCTGTGTTTATGCCTACTGCCCACAAGGGCCAGAAGAGGGCATCAGATCACCTGGAATTTCAGTTAAAGACCAACAGTTGTGAGCCACTGTATAGGTGCTGGGAATCGAACCCAGGACCACTGGAAGAGAAACTAGTGCTCTTAACCACTGAGCTATTTCTCCAGCCCCTCAAATTTTCTTTCTGGAGCCAGCAGCTTTACAAATGGCATGCAATAAAAATGAATCACCAGTTCATTATACTTCCCACATCAAATAATATCTGGTACACACAGTTTTTCCTAATTCAAACCAAGAAAAAAATTCTGCTTTTTTCTTATTCTCTGGACCACAAAGCCATCTTAAATACTATTTTTCCAAAAGAGAAGGTGAAATCTCAATGAAAGAAGTGGCTTGACCAGGTTATCAGATTGAGTTTGTACAGAAGCAGAAGCTGGACAAGGTGTCCTAGTACTGCCTTCATGGTGCTTTTCATTCAGCCACTAATATTTTTCCAGTTTAAGACAGATAAGGATTATTTGAAGTTTTTAAAATTAAAATCTAATTACATCATCTCCCCCTCCTTCTCCTTTAAGTACTCCCAAATTCTTTCCTTACTCCCTCTCAAATTTATGGCCTCTTTTCTTGAAGGAGGGAGGAGGGGGAGAGAGAGCAAGAGAATGCATAACAACCTGCTAAGTCAGTTTAGTGTTTCTTATATATATACATACATGCTTTCAGGACTGACCACTTGGTATTGGATAACCAATTAGGGGGCTCATCCTTGGGGAAGACTAATTCTTTTTCTCTCAGCAGTCTTACCTGTAGTTCTTTGTCTATGGGTAGGGCCCTGTGTGGGAGCCCAGCTGGGAGACCAGCCCCCACATTTTATGACAGGGTACTCTTGAGGAGAGAGGGCTAAGAGATATTAGATAGAAGGATAGAGAGGAGAGAAACAGAAACACAGGAGAGCCTTGGAGGGCCTGGGTCCTTATCTACCAACCCCTTCTTTCTCTCCTAAAGGGCTATTTATAGGAATGCCAAGGGGCAAAAGACCTCCCCCTAGCACAGCCAAGTGCAGACCCTTCCAAACACCAAGTAACCACACAAGTCAAGCAATCCCCTAATGCAGCCCTGCTGGGTAAAGCAAGTTCAGATCTCACTAGGAAACCTTTGTGGCCCTCCACAGCCCTGCAAGAACTTCCCCTTCCAGGTTAGCATGTCTACTGGTGATGTGTAAGTTTTTGGTGACATATACCTTTAATCCCAGCACCAGGGAGGCAAAGGCAGGCTGATCTTTGTGAATTTGAGGCCAGCCTGGTCTACATAGCAAGTTCCAAGACAGCCAGGGCTACGTGGAGAGACCCTGTCTCAAACAACAACAAAAAGATAATAAACTAAAACAGAGGAAAGTTTTTAAGCACTTCCTACCTCATGTATACTCAAATTAGATCATCTGTTAAAATATTCTTATAATACTCTATGTTTCTTTCATTGAAACATTATTTCTAAACTCAGAATATTATTCTTTCATACTTACATATATATTTCCTTAGAACATAAAATCTCATGAAAATATTTCTCCTTTTCAGTTTATTTTCTCAACTATTTATAACTGAATACAATGAATAAACTCTCTTCTCTTGTTTTCCCAAGTAGTTCTATGGTACCTATTTTGTATTCTTCCAAACTGTCCTCTTGGAAGCAGTTTCCATACTGAGTCATCAACCAAAATGCCCTTTATTTTTCCAGGCAAAGCAATAGTTTTATTATTTTTAAATGACTCATTACTTATGAGTCATACCTTCTGGACTCTCTTAAATAAAGGGTTTTAAAGAAAACTTTCTACAGTTCTCTTCAGACCCTTCAGGTGACCTATTTGAGTGACATGGAAATTCAACCAATTCCAATGTTTACAATTATGTCGTTCATTTCTTCTTGAACCCTTACACTGACCGAGATAAACAATGGAATTTCTTTATCTCATATTTTCTGTTCCAGATGTTTCCTGAAGTGGAACAATATGTGTAATACCTTTCTCTATTTTCCATCATTATGTTTATGGTTCTTGAGGTTTTATTAACATCCCGTCTTTCTCTGTGAAATAAAGCAGAAACATCCATAAAAGTTAAGCTCAGCTCTGTGTTCTTGGTACACAAGATTTTTGTAATTCAACATATTGCAAGAATAGTCTCTGTTCTTTAATTTTGTGACATATTTGGCTGGTTCTTTACCCGCCCTTTGAAAATTCAATCTTCCACCCATCTTGGTTTTTGTTTGGTTTTTCTTTTTTTCTTTTTTTTTCTTTTTTTTTTTGATTTTTCGAGACAGGGTTTCTCTGTGTATCTTTTCGCCTTACCTGGAACTCACTCACAGAGATCCGCCTGGCTCTGCCTCCCAAGTGCTGGGATTAAAGGCATGCGCCACCACCGCCTGGCCTGTTTGGTTTTTCCAGGCAAGGTTTCTCTGTGTAACAGCCCTGGCTGTCCTGGAACTCACTCTGTAGACCAGCCTGGCCTCGAACTCAGAGATATTCCTGCCTCTGCCTCCTGAGTGCTGGGAATTAAAGGTATGGCTGGCTCTTTCTCCTTTAAGTCCCTCTCCTTGCATTAAATGTCCCAGCATCCCTTAGAGTTTTTCCTTGACCTTGTTCTCATCCTGCATATA
The DNA here is from genome assembly GCF_949786415.1 of Peromyscus eremicus. Taxonomy (NCBI): domain Eukaryota; kingdom Metazoa; phylum Chordata; class Mammalia; order Rodentia; family Cricetidae; genus Peromyscus; species Peromyscus eremicus. The sequence goes on along the minus strand of NC_081422.1, from coordinate 95,436,040 downwards.
CTCAATCTCATCAACTTTTGAGGCTGTAAAACTTTTATTTAGTATTTTCTCCCAAATCTTTATTTTCAACTCCTATCTCTTTGCTGCTGAATATATCCAGCTATTTCATGAGTATCTCCTGAATGTGTTATTGAAGCAACCTATGCCTGAAGCTGAATTCATTCTCCCTGCATCGTTGACCTCAACTAGCCATAACACATAAGCAGGCCCAGTCTCATCTCCATACTGCTCTAAAATCTTTTTAATTGCTCGAATTTGTTACAAATGTTATTTGGATATTTCTTATTTAAAGTATCGATTCTAAATGCTGTTTTTAATGACTTTTTTTTGTCTAGGCTTACTCTTTAGAGTCAATCACTATCAATTTTTATTATTGTAATTTAATCTTCATATTTCTAAGTGCATCCCTGCTTCTAATTCATCATTCATTAATTTTAAATGTTTAGTATGAACTTCAGCTGTCATCATTTTACCACATTACCAAAATAAAGAATAAGGTTATATGTTCACAGTGAATACAGAAAATATATTTGACAAATTTAGATACACATAAAAGATTTTAAGCAGTATATATAGTTATTTGTTTTGTTTTGTTTTGTTTTTCATCGAAGGTACCAACATAACTCAGTGAGGAAAAAATACTCCTTTTTTTTTTTTTTTAATTATACTGGGATATCACTTCTTGGCCTTGTGTACTCACCAAGCATTGTACTCAGCTATACACCTAGCCCCAAGGATCAATCATTTGAACAAATGATCCTGGCTGATCTTTAAACTCAACCTTATTAAAAATTAATTACATAAAAGTTCATTCAAAATGTGTCACATACCTAAACACAAAAGCTGAAAGTATAAAACTAAAACAACAAAAAGCTCAAAGGGGTTACAGAGATGGCTCAGCAGTTAAGAACACTTGCTTCTCTTACAGAAAACCTGGGTTTAGTTCCAACACCCACATGGCAGCTCATAACCAGCTGTAACTCCAGTTCTAGAGGATCGTATACTCTTCTCTGGCCACTGCTAGTACTGCATGTGTATACATGCAAGCAAAACACTTACACACATAGAATAAAAATGATTATTTTTAAAGCTACAAGAAAGGTTCTTATGAAGATAGGCAAGGCAAAGACCTTAAGATACAGATGGATAAACTGTAAAAGAAAATTTGAATAATTCGATTGAGAAAAATTAGTAATATACCATATTCTCACCTTTAGGATTGGTAGACACTTGAGGTCTGCTAAACTTCTCAGTGTATTCCAAGAATCCTTGCCAGTAATTAATATGATCCTAACAGCAAAATCTTTCCCATTGCTACTTTATTAAAATATATTTATAATCAAACCTTACTTTTCAAACCTTACCTTTTTGTGTGTGAAAATTTATATAATTTTCTTCTTTCTACTTTGAGGTTTTATTATCTTTGCATTTATTTTGCTTAAAATTATTGGGGGAAGCAGTTTTATTTTTGTTCAATTTTAAAAGATGCCTATGAGATCCAGCAAGATAGTTCAAACTGAGTTCACTCCTCAGAACTTCTGTAAAGATGGAAGGAGAGAACTGACTCTGTAAATTGGTCTGACTGTCAGACAGCACACCCACAGGTTGCACAAATCCTAATTGGTCTTCATAAAAACCTGGAGCCAGATATCAGGGTAAAAACTGAAAGATCAGAGAAGCAGAGCAAGCCACAGCAACCACCTCTTACCCCACCAACTCCTCAGCCTGAAAGAGACTGAGTTCCTGTCTCCTCCTGCCTTATATTCCTTTCTCTGCCCAGCCATATCACTTCCTGTCTCAACCTTCCTAGTGCTGGGATTAAAGGTGTGTGATCCTAAGTGCTGGAATTAAAGGTGTGAACCACCACTGCCTGGCTCTGTTTTTCTTTTAGGCTGGATTAATCTTGGTGTAGCTCAATGTGGCCTTGAACTCACAGAAATCCTGACGGATCTCTGCCTCTGAGTGCTAGGATTAAAGGTGTGTGCCACCACTGCCTGGCTTCTGTGTTTAATCTAGTGGCTTGTTCTGTCTTCTGATCTTCAGGCAAATTTTATTTGTTCAAAATATCACCACACCCACATTTCTCTCTGTCTCTCTGTCTCTGTCTGTCTCTGTCTCTCTCTCTGTCTCTGTCTCTGTCTCTCTCTCTCTCTCTCTCACACACACACACACACACACACACACACACACACACACCACCTTCCCACCCCCCCACCCCCCACCACTCTCAGGACAACTTGCAGTAGTTATCTGTCTTTCCACCATGTGGGTCCCAAGGATTGAATTCAGGCTCTCAAGCAAGCACCTTTACCTGAGGAGCCACTTCACAGGCCTTAGGTGTGGTGATATATTGTGTACCCTAATATACTTGTCTGACGATCAGAGAAATAGAACAGCCAGCCACTAGTTCTTACCTCTACAAAAATCCTCAGTCTAAAGAGAGTGAGTTTCTGTTTCCTCGCACCTTATATACCTTCCTCTGACCAAACATCACTTCTGAGATTAAAGGCATGTGTGCTTCCCAGTACTAGGATTAAAGGCGTGTGCCACCACTGCCTGGCTCTGTTTCCAGTGTGACTTTGAACTCACAGAGATCCAGACGGATCTCTGCCTCCCGAGTGATAGGATTAAGGTTGTGTGCCACCACTGCCTGACCTCTATGTCTAATCTAGTGGCTGGCTCTGTCCTCTGATCCTCAGGCAAGCTTTATTGGAGTACACAATATATCACCATACTTAGGTTTGTTTTTAAAACAGTATCATGTAACCCAGGCTAGTCTCAAATTCTCTATGTAGTAAAGGCTAGTCTTGAACTAATCCTCCTGCTTCTACCTCCCAAGTATTAGAATTGCAGGCATGAGCCACCATGCCCAACTTCTCCTAGTTCCATTACCTTTCTATCTTTTTCTTTCTGACCTCTGAGAATCTGCTCCCTCTGTTTAACCCAAAATTATGAATGATCCCTAACTGTGTCCTCAGTCCAGAACTGTCATCATGTTACATGCTTACCCTGAGTAACTTCTCAGAGCTGCATCTCCACCTGTGATCTTTCTGTTGACTGTGTTCACATTTTATTCAGTTATCATCTTTGGTTGCTCAGTAGGTACCTCCCCATATAACACAAGAACAGTGAAACCATTTTTACCTTTTCTGTGCCCATCCTTGTGTTAGAACTCATTCTCTTCCTGTTATCTGCTGTGCTTGCCCCATTAACAGTGAATATCCTAAGAATCATTACCATGGCTTATTCACCATCATTCTCCCAATGCCCAACATAGAAGAAAAAGTGTTTTATGAATAAATTGGAGCAATAACACTTATTAAGCATTTCCTTTGTCCTGGGTGTTATAGCCTAGCATATGTAAGATACCCTAATTTTAATCCCTAGCACTGAAAAAAATGGGAAATCAAATAAATGTATTTCAATAAATGAATGGGTAAACAAAAAGTGGTATGATACTACTCAGCAATAATAAGGGATACCTTGTCATACATGATAATGTGAGATATTGAGAGAAGCCAATCTACATAGTTGTCCAGTTATTTCTTACATTGTGTCTCAAATAGTAAATTGCTGAGTTAAAAGATATATATTTACATGTACACATGCACTTTTTAAAGATTTTTAGATTTATAGGGCCAGTCTCTTTCCCAGAAAAATGACAAATTTATACTTCTACTATTAGGGTAAGAGAGGTGCCTTGTTCTCCTGGAATGATACATTCCACATGTTGATTTGATAGATAAAAGTACATTATGGACTTCTTGACAGAATTAGTGCTTTCCTCCCAGACAATGAAGTCAGGTCTTCATGCTAATGCAGGCAGTAAATCTACCCACTGAGCCATCTCAAAAATGTTCTCTATTAACCATAGGGGTTTTGGAAGACTGAGGACAGGTAGAGAGGCAGGAAGTAGTAGTGGAGTTAGAGAGGGTCTTGGATTTTGGGATGGAGAAATGATGTTAGGAGGTCACTGGTCACTTCCCTACTGCTTCTCTGATCATTCAGATACTTACTCTGATATATGACTCCTGAGTTTTTATTAATAAGGAATAATTAGATAAATATATCAGTGCACTATGATTAAAGAGATTTCAGATTGATTATACAGTCAAGAAGTCGGGGGTGGCTCAGGCCTCTCATTTTGGTATGAGATGGGTTGGTGCAGCCAGAAAATAGGTAATTTAAGACCCACCTGTTATCAAGGAAAACCTGTATCCAGAAAATAAATATTACAAATAAAAACTAAAGACTGGTCAAAAAAAAAAAAGGTACATTATGTTAATCTGTACTTCATTGATCACTGGTGAGCCTGCACGTTTTTCATTCTAAGACATTTTGTCATTGTTCATTAGTAAAGAACCTTGTTTTTCCTAGAAAGAGTTGAATAATAGTTTAGGAAAGTATGCCTAATAACCCAGCATCACACACGTTTTTAACAGTGAAGAATGTTACTTGTCCATGTCAGAATCTGATACCAATTGAATGATGGTAGCTTTGTCAATAACAAGATGATTTTCCGTGACTGGGAAAGTAAAATATTTTTTAAGTTATAAAATTGTAGCATTGGAGAACAAATCTTCATTTTGTCAATGTTTCTAGTTGAGGTGTGTGGCTTCAGAAATAGTATGAGATGCTTCTGGGCAGGCGGGATAGCACAATTGTGCATCTTGAATGTATCAGTAGTTACAGAAGAAAAGGACCAACACTCCCTTCCCCCAAAAAGGAGTGGATATACAGAAAACTGACGAAATCCGAGTACAGTTCTGTAGCTCATAGTACTAGTATCACTTTCCTGGTTTTGATCATTGAACTGTAGTGATACAGTAAAGTGCACTGTTATTACTGGGGGAAACTGGGCGAAGGGATTCAGAGAAACTCCATGTACTATTTTGTCAACTCCTGTATGTCTAAAATATTTTACAACTTAAAAAAAATCTTTTAATTTAAGTACAATTCAGTTCTTTTGTTACCCTAGCCACATTTGAAGTATCCCCATGTGGCAAACTTCAGGCATATCAGATAGTATAAAGTATTTTCATCAACTTTGGAAGTTCTGTTGGATAGTATATATTCTTTGATTTATTTCTAATTCTAGTAAAACATGAATTTTTCCATGCTACTTTATTAACCATTTGTTTGGCTACTATTCAGGCCTAAGGAAAACATTTTGTCTATTTTCTGAAATTTCTCAAAAAAATACTTGGGGTTTTTTTGTTGTTGTTATTGTTAGTTTAAGAAGTAATCTGACATATGTTTTAATATATATTAGGCATTTAAATTTTCTAGTACTTATGTATTTTGATTAATACAGATTAACTATATTAGGAAATACTCCTGATATATCCCATATAGTTATGTGATAGCTCTCGACATTATTAGTTTATTTCTCCTTGTATCCTTATTCAGCATTCTTTAAAAATTGTAGATTTATAGCTGGGTATGGTGCTGAACACCTATAATCCCCAGCACTTGGGAGGCTGAGGCAAGACAACTGTAATAAGTTTGAGCTAGCTTGGGCTATATAGTACCAGGCCAGCCAGGGCTATATAGCAAGACCCTGTCTCATTCCCCTCAAAAAAAATTAGGTTTCTAAAAAGGTATATCATTCTTAATGCTTGACATTATTTCTTTCTTAATTTTTTTTTGTTTTTTAAAATGTATATTGTGTGTCTGTGTGAGTATATGCCATGTGTGTACAGGTGCCCCCAGAGGCCAATAGATGGCATCATATCTCCTAGAACTGGAGTTACAGGGAGCTGTGAGCTGTCTGATGTGGTTGCTGGGAACTGAACTCAGGTACTCTGGAAGAACAGCAAGTGTTCTTAGCCATTGAGTCATCTCTTGCCCCAACTTGATGCTATTTCTGTGCTCTGTGTTTGGGCTGTTTGGGCTGTATGTCTTTTGAAAAAGTAATCCCTTTCATTGCTGTGTTTAGCTTTTGTTCCATGACACTTTTTATGGTTGGCTACTTTATAGTTTTCCCTAATTACTGGACACCTCTGTTACTGTGGAACTTCTTTCTGCATCAGCTCTATCCAGTCTGAATCTATCTAGTTTTATATAAGCCACCTGAAATGCTGAAGACAAGTTGAGGATGAGGCAGTAGGTAGTTCAAACTCCATTCACATAGCAACTAATTTAAGACACAGAGAAACAAAAATAGGGCTAGGGAGCAAGGTGTGATGGCATACTCCTATAATCCCAGCCCTTGAGAGGCCGAGGAAGGAGAATTGCTGCAAGTTGGAAGCCAGCCAGGGCTACACAGTGAGACCCATTCAAATCCACCTGAAGAAAACCATGAAGAGAAAGGTGATAGAATATTAGAATTAACATTTTTATCTTCCATGTGTAAAACCCAAGCATCATGATGATGTCAGTGTTCCTTCCAAATGATACATTTATTATATTTGTAGTTAAATTATAGGAAAATTTCTTGAAATTGACAGTTCAACAGTTTATCTAGAATACAATCAAAGAATATTTAGAAGATAAAGAATCAGAAATTATGGATGTAGGTTGTATCTCAAGTTATCAAAACTTTAATATTAATTATAATGGTATAGTACTGGTACAAAAACAGTGACCTTAGATCCAAAAGACCAGCGGTTAATACTGTAACCACCATGGGATTTCAACACAAGAAAGATTTCTTTCATGACATGGTAGTGAATGTCTGTAATCCCAGCACACAGGAGACAAAGGCAGAGAAGTTTGAGGCCAGCTTATACTACATAGTAAGACACTGTCTCAGAACAACTATTCTTTTACATTAATTGTTTCTATAGTCACTAAATTCCCAATACCTAAATAAGTAAAGGATAATAATAGACAGCCTACCAAAAAAGAAATAAATGAAGTAGGTACAGTAGTTTCATAGGATTAAAGAAATAAAATATGAACACATTTTTTGTTTTTAAATGGGTAAAGATTTTTATTATTAAAATGTCAGTAGTGCTGGGCATAATGGAGCATGCCAGCACTCAGAAGGCAGAAGCAGGTAGATTTCTGTGAGTTCAATGCCAGCCCAGTCTACATATCATGTTCCATTCTAGCCATGGCTACATAGTAACACCCTGTCTCAAAACAAACAATCACCAATGACAGTGATGGTCCCATGAAATTTATATTCTCCTTCACTGCTATATTTATCTTTCCTATCATTACCTTAATGCACTGTTCTCGATTCATCCCTATTACACATTCAGTGGTTCAGCAAATCATGTTGGCTATACCTTTGAAATAGATACATCTAAACATCTGCTGCACTGTTACTATATTGGTCCTAACTTCCCAGCATTCCTGCCTGGCCACTTGCAATCCTGTTTATTTCCCTTTTGCTTTCCTTGACTTCTATGTGCCTGAAAGCAACATCCAAAATCATCGGTTTAAAATGTGACTCTTATCGGGTCATTTCTCCATTCACTGTTCATCAGTTGTGTCCTGGTGTTCTCAGAGGTAGAACAATTCCATTATAGAGGTCTATGGCTCATGCCTGATTAGACTCCACCTTTCCTTTCTGACCTTACCTCTTATACTGTTCTTGCTTTCTGTGCTTCAGCCACATTAATCTCCTTATCCTTGTAGTAAATCAAATATGATCCCAACTTAGGACCTTTGCACTTAAGATTTAACTGCCTGATATGATTTACCTGGTAATACCTTTTTGACCTGCTCCCTCTCCTTTGCTCAGCTGTTAATAAAGTTGCACTGATTTCTCTTTTTAAACACCCTTATATTTTTCTGAATCCTTACCCTGATTGATTTTCCCCACAACACATATCTAATGAATTATATGTTTATTTACATGTTACTCTTTTCCAACTAAATTTTCACCTCAGTAAGGTCAAGGCTGTTTTTTTGTTCACTGCTATAACCACCAGCACTTAGAGCCAATGATACAGTAGGCATTTTGTGTTTTGTGATTAAATAGCATTGACAGAATGTTTTTGGAAAGCTACTACTGTGGATTTTACAAGCTGTTCTTTAAGGATAATTAAAGAAGTCTTATGCAGATGGTAAAAAAGAGAGAAAGAAATATACATGAAGCAGGGTCCAAGAATACGGGACCAACAGCAGTAATGAAGATTGTCTGTGTGTGTGAGAACAGAGAAGATGATAGGAGAATAATTCCCAACTGTAGAGGAACTTTCAAAATTAGGAGTAGGCCCCGAGTGCTACCAGGCTTTGAGAAGAGAAAGGTTGACAGAAGCAGAAGGTTGGTGCAGGAAGCAGTAGAAAATGTGGGGATAGGTGGCTTAGAAACATGTCAGAGGGCTTGAAAGTGGATCAAAAAACTATTCTTGATCCATGAAGAGAACAAACAATAGTGTTCTTTTTTTTGTTTTGTTTTGTTTTGTTTTGTTTTTCAAGACAGAGTTTCTCTGTGTAATTTTGCGCCTTTCCTGGAACTCACTCTGTAGCCCGGGCTGGCCTCGAACTCACAGAGATCCACCTGCCTCTGCCTCCCGAGTTCTGGGATTAAAGGTGTGCGCCACCACCGCCCTGCAATAGTGTTCATTCTTGAGCCATGAAGATGAGACAACTGTCTAGATATAAGCTTGTTACTGTCATATACAAAGGTAAGAAGAGTAACATAGGAATTATCAGTTAGGCATATACAAGAAAGCAGAATTGAGATACTACTTAAAGTACTGAGTATAGAATGTAAAAAAACAAAGGCCTATATTAAATATCAGCAGCAAGTTATATGATGGAGAATAGAGATCATTGATTAACTGCATGTGTTTAATTATTTTCTTCTTTTATTATAGGTTTCTCTATTGTTCACAGAAAAAATGGATCACTTAAGGATTTGGGGGACTCAGCTATCACAATACTCCTGTACCACCAACTAAGATTTATATGACAGTTTATGGCAATAAATTTTCATAATATGGAACCACTGAAGAATTAAAAGAAGATATTCTTTCATAAAAATACTATAGTATCAAGTTACTAAATAAAACTAAAATATATAATATTTAAATTATTAGACTTGCTAATATAAGCATACATGTGCAGCAGCTACTGTATACTGATAGTTACCAAACCTCAAATTTAAAGATTTCCTTTCATGGAAAAATTACTATATTTTGCAAGAAGCCACTAAACATTGTCATTAAATATTTTGTTCAGAGAAGTATCATTTCAAGAAACAAAGTCTATAAAGTCCTACCACTAAGTGAATTTGATATTATGGCAGCAACTTACAGACTTGTAGTTAGCACCGTGAACCATTATAGTAGTGTGCTGATAGACCGGCGTTTTGAACAAGCCATACATTATTGCACTGGAACCTGCCACACCTTCACACATGGAGTAGACTGCATTGTAGTGCATCATAGTGTTTGTGCAGACCTCTTGCATATCCCTGTGTCTCAGTTCAAAGATGTAGATCTGAACAATGTGTTTTTGCCCCATGAAAATGGGCTTTCCTCAGCTGAAGACTATCACCATCAGGCCCTCACAGGCATACCTAGGGCCAAGAAAGCATCTACATTTCAGAATACCTGTAATGTAAAGGATATTGCAGGAGAAGCAATCAGCTTTGCCAGTGGGAAAATAAAAGAATTTTCCCTTGAAAGACTCAGAAATTCAAACCATGCAGCTTACAAAAAAGGAAGGAAAGTTAAATCTGACTCATTTAATAGGAGGTCAGTTGATTTTGACTTACTCTGTGGCCATTATAATAATGATGGGACCTCTCCATCCTTTGGCTTACTCCGGAGTTCCTCAGTTGAGGAAAAATCTTTATCTCATAGAAATTCATTTGATACAAACCTGACTTCTATGCTTCTTCAGAACTTTTCTGAAGAAGACCTAGTTACTCAGATTTTGGAAAAACATAAAGTAGATCATTTTTCTTCTGGGACAGACATAAAAATGTGCTTGGACATCTTACTGAAATGCTCTGAAGATTTGAAAAAATGTACAGACATCATAAAACAATGCATAAAGAAAAAGTCAGGAGCTAGCATCAATGAAGGAAATGGCAATGATGCAATTTCTAACTCTGAAACTGTCTATATGAATGTCATGACCAGGCTAGCATACTACCTGAGAAAGTTACCATTTGAATTTATGCAGTCTGGGAATAATGAGGCCATAGATTTAACAGAACTTGTCAGTAATATACCTAACTTACAACTGACTCCATTCTCCCCAATATATGGGACTGAACAGCCCCCTAAATATGAAGATGTTGTCCACCTATCAGCCCTTGACGCTGGACAGTTTCAGACTGTTGAATTGCAAGATAACAAGCATAATTTTAAACAAGCAGACACTGTAAAAGCCACTCCAAACAATACAAATTCCTTGTGTAGCTTGGAGGTAAACAATCCTGAAACTCTAAAACCTGTGCAGCTTCAATCGCCATCATTAACCATGAACCCTATAGAGAATGTTTCTTCTAGTAACTTAATGGAAACTCTTTATATTGAAGAAGAATTAGATGGGAAGAAGTCATTATTAGATAAAGGACAGAAAACAGAGAATGGACAAGGTCAAGGTCTGCTAAAGGTAAATGAACATAAAAAATTTTCAGACCATGATACTCATCTTAAAAAATGTCCTGCCTCAGTGCAAAATGAAATTGGTAAGATATTTGAAAAGCCAACGATGGTTCATCCGCCTAAGGAAGAATCTAAATTAGAAGTTTCTACCATTGAACTAAAAGGCCAGAGACACTTTATGAATCCTAATAGTCAAGAAGAGATAGACAAACTGTTAATGGATTTGGAATCATTTTCACAGAAGATGGAGACCTCTCTTGGAGAACCACTTGCCAAGGGTAAAAGCATCAGTTCTCTAAATAGTCATAGTCATTTGACTGGTCAAATCCATGAAGATCTTGAGCCTAAACCTATAGTCTCCTCACCTGCAGAAAAAGTCTCACCTTCCTGTCTAACAAGGATTATTGAAAACAATGGACACAAAATAGAGGAAGAAGACCGAGCCCTCTTACTTCGGATTCTGGAAAGCATCGAAGACTTTGCTCAAGAACTAGTTGAATGCAAATCAGGCAGAGGAAGCCTATCACAAGAAAAGGAAATGATGCAGATTCTACAGGAAACCTTGACAACTTCCTCCCAGGCCAGTCCATCTGCCTGTAGGAGCTCTGTTGGTGAGAAAGCCAAAGATAGTACTTCAGTTGTTTTGATTCAGCAGACACCAGAAGTGATCAAGGTAAGAGCCAAAAATCATGAGTCCTGAGAAGTCTTCAAATACATGTTTTATTGTTTGTAAAGTGTATAAACTGAAAATAATTTTGTTAGCCATTTCAAGTTCTATGCTAGGAATGATCTCAGTTCAGTCAAAAAGAAGCAAAGGATTTGAATTTAGCGGATTGTTTTCATCTGTCCTGTCCATGCACTTCATCTTCCTTCTAGGTTCTGTGACTAACAGAAAGTCACTTAACCTTAGTATATATCCATGTATGTAAAGAATGAATACATTCATGTACAACATGAGCAGTGAAATATGACACATAGAGTAGATAATTTAATATTAATCCTCATCCTTCCCAGGTAACCAAGAAACCAGTCCTTCACATATGTACATGCTTCTATAAGGTGAAGGATAGGGTACAAAAGACAAGAGAGCCTGAATTTATTTTATTTTTATTTATCTATTTTTATTTTTTTGGTTTTCTGAGACAGGATTTCTCTGTGTAGCCTTGGCTGTCCTTGAACTCACAGAGATCCACCTGCCTCTGCCTCCCAAGTAATAGGATTAAAGGCGTGTGCCACCACTGCCCAGCTAGAGCCTGATTCTTAAAGAGCTGAAAATCTAGCTGATGAGACAAAAATTAATGTTCCTGAACAGTATTTAAGCATGTAAACAAAGCACTGTCAGTGCAGCAGGCCTTCAAAGAAAACATGTGTGTGAGGTTTGTTTCTCTGTGCAAATAAGAATAAACAACAATCTAGAACCAAAGACGTGTTTTCCAAAGGTTTTTCACTTTACCTCTAATTACTTTACTGATTGTGAACACTTGGAGAAAGACAATTATCTAACCATTTGTGTAGATGAGCTTGTCAGTGAAGCAAGATGCTTCTTTCTCAGAATGTCCAGGGGTTAAGCAAGGGGCTCTGCCCCTCCACTTAAGGACTCAGTTTGAAGCCTCCACGTTCTTGATAGCCTATTGTACAACCTGGAATATATAGAATATGAAACCTGTGAGTTCACTAAGAAGAAAAAAAGAATGGTGTTTTAACTATCTGTCCCAAATATGACAGACTTTAATTTGACTCATAATCTACTGCTCCTGACCAAAAGTCCATGACACGTAAAAAAGCACATCAACTATTTGCTAAACCTAGTATCTACTATGTGGAGATTATAAATGTCAGCATGCATTCATTCACAGATATAAAGCCAAATTAGTAAAAGTAAGTTATAAAATACATGAATTATCTTGAGATGCACAAATTTGTACTAAAAAGAGGAGGAAGTACAGGGATACAACAAATACAATGTTCAGAAAAATAGCCGTGGAGCAGGGAAAAAGGTACAACCAGGGAAAATGGGCAGAAGGCCTCAGTAGTTTACGTAATATCATCTTTCTACTCTGGGTGGTAAGTAGTTTCTCATGTTACTTATGCCATTTGTATATTCCTAAACATTATGTAATTTTTAAAAGTTGAATTTTAGAGATGCTAAGTTAAAAAATAAAGACATAATGGCTTTTGCCTTTAATCCCAGCACTCAGGAGGCAGAGTCTGGTGAACTCTATGAGTTCAAGGACAGCCTGATCTACATAATGACTTCCAGGGCAGCCAGAGATACATAGTCAGACCCTGTTCTGAAATAAAAAATAAATAATAAATAAATAAATAAATAAACAAACAAAGAGTTAAATATTATTTTAGCCTTGTTAAAATTTTTGTTTGAGGGCAAGATGAGTTAGAGAGTCAAGCACTTTCCATGCAAGACTTAGTTCAATCCCTGGGTCCCGGGGAAAGGAGAGAACTAACTCCACAAGTTGTCCTCTCACACCTGCACACATGTGCCCACACAGACGCATCATGCACACACGTACACAATAATAATATATAATTTTAAAGGATTTTTAATTTTTTGTTTATTTTTGAGACAAGGTCTCATTATATAGCCTTGGCTGGCCTGGAAATTACTATGTAAACCATGGTGGCCTGGAACTCATAGATTCTACCTGCCTCTGCCCGCTGAGTGCTGGGATTACAGACCATGCTATATCACCCAGCAAGGTTTTAATTTTAAATGTGCATGTATGTACATGTGATTACAGTGCCTGCAGTAGCCAGAAGAGACTGTTGGCTCTGTTGGAGTTGGAGTTGGAGTTACAGGCACTTTGGAAAAGTGTATGCATTCTTAATTACTGAGCCATCTATCCAGCCCAATATATAATTTTAAAACTTCATTTGTTCTGGGCATTGTGGTCCAGTTTTTTAATCTCAGAATTAAGAGGTAGAAGCAAGAGAACCATGAGTTCAAGGCTAGTGTGGAATATATAGTGAGTTGAAGACTAACCTGAACTCCCTGAAAGACCTTGTCTCAAGAAGACATAGCTTGATATAGCCATGGATATAGCTCAGTGATAGAGAACACTCATCTATCATGTAATACCCAACAGCAGTGGGGCATGAGGGAGATTATTTAATAAAACAAAGTGAACTATGATCAGATGAAAATTTCTTCCTGGTACACATTTATGGCCATTGTTCTGTGTACTTCTTTAGTTGCCAGAAACATTACATTTTAAAACAGTATATAGTACATACTTAGTTATTAAATGATGATTTTGCTCAGGTGTTCACTGAACATTTATGGAAACTCTGGATCTCATTTGTTGATTCATAAATGTTGATAATGTTAGTTTTAGAGAAAAAGCCCAACTCACAGTCCCAAGGGACCTGGTCTATCCATATTTTCAGAATTCAATTCAAGAGATGACAGTGGTGAAGATAGGAAGGAAGTTTCATAAAAGCACTGTGGCCATCCCAGGAGAAAGAGGACAGTGACCTAAGGCCTGTCTTCAGCGAATTGACAGAGCTTTTACGTTCCAGAAAAGGGAACAGAGGCAAAGGTTAAAGGTTCACATAACTGGGGGTTTGAACAGCTTAGCAAAGCAAGCAGTCTTGGGTAATCCATGGTCAGGTTGATCATTATCCCTAGATGGTAAGCTATGCTTTTGGGTCACAAGGAAAGTTGCTGTTTTCTGTGGGGGTAGTTCCAGTTTTTCTCATGGGATATTTATCTATCAGATCATTTTCTCCTGCATACAAGGTGATTGCAGGAAAGAAAACCAAGGCAGAATTAATTCTTTCGGGTTTAGAGCAAAGACTGGAGATGTCCAGATACTACATCCAGTCTTAGTTGCTCTTATTTGGTGTTTTGGGGTTGGGAGAGGATTAGCAGCTTCAGATAGACATTCCTTAAATGACTTACATATCTATGTTCAGAGTTGAGCAAGAATCTGACCCAAATTTTAGTGTAGCAAAAGAAATAGGTTCAAAAGAACACCAAATTTTTAATCTTTCTTTGTGTCATACACACCCAAATGAAGAGTCAGTGATTTTTAGCAAGTATAGTCTCTAAGTTCCTATTATAATATCTTCAGTTAAGTTGGGTCATCACTGAGAGAGAAACTGAATAAATTCATTAGAAAACTAAAAAAAAAAAAAGTCTTTTCATATTCAAGGAAATACTGACATGCTTAACATGTTATAAAGGACAAAAAAAAATACCTATGTAGTAACCTCAGACTGTTAATGATTTCCTGAGAGCTACAGTTATTGTAAGCTAAGCTTGCTAAGACATTTGGATATATTTTTTCAATAATCTGCCTACTGAGTGGAAAATGTCCACCCTCTCTGATGACCTATTATAATTTCTCACAACCATTATAACCAGAAACTTATTGTGGTACCACATTTTGAATGTTTATTAAGCTTTCTTCCTACGTTGTCTCCTATGGAAAAAAAGGAGACAATTAGGGAGTGGGTCCCTGTTAATACTCCCAGTCTTGGCAGTAGCTCCCTCCTGACATTCTCAATCTAACTCAACAGCTAACAATGCCACACCAGGTACTGAATGAGCTTCCTAGGGTTTTTGTTTTGTTTTGTTTACAAATGTGAACTGAAGTCGGAATGTGATTTAAAATATCATCTCCCAACATTCTTTTAAATAAGTTTCTATATCAAAAAATAGAATAAAATTTGATGATATTTGCTTTATAAAAGTTGAAAAATATTATTAAAAGTTAAAGGGACAAATAATATGAGATGTTTCATACAGGAAGATGGCTTTGTGCAAGAGGCCATATCTCCGTGCTTTAGTGATTGTCCTTTCTCGTTTCATCTTTTCTTCCCCTTGTTACTGGAATCTTAGTTGGTCTTATAATAAAAACCCGGAGCCAGATATTGGGGTAAATGCTGAAAGATCAGAGAGACAAAGGAATAAGCCACTAGAGAAACTTCTCACCATTACCGAATCCTCAGGCTGAAAGGGAGGCGAGATCCTGTCTCCACAAATCCTCAGACTGAGTGCCTCTGAGTCCTCAGGCGAAAGGGCTGAGTTCCTGTCTCTTCCCACCTTATATGCCTTTCTCTGCCCAGCCATTCCATTTCCTGTCTCAAACTTCCTAGTGCTAGGATTAATAGCGTGTGTGCTTCCCAAATACTGGGAGCAAAGGCATGAGATCCCAAGTGCTGGGATTAAAGGTGTGTGCCACCACTGCCTGGCTTCTATGTTTAATCTAGTGGCTGGCTCTGTCTTCTGATCTTCAGGAAAATTTTATTTGTTAGAGTACAAACAAAATATCACCACATCCCATGAATTGTTTTAAGACAGGAATTGGCTGCCTTTTTCTATGAAATACCAGATAGTTAATATTTTAGACTTTGTATGTCATAGAAATTAGTGTTATCTTTTGTGTGTATGCATGTGAGTGTGCGAGAGTGTGTGTGTGTGTGTGTGTGTGTGTGTGTGTGTGTGTGTTTGCACTTAAACAATCCTTTAAAAACGTTAAACTAGGGTCTGGTGAGATGGTTCACTTCCAAAGAGTGTTTCCTGTGCAAGCATGACCTCAGTTTGAATCTCTAGCACCTACATAAAAAGCCTGGCATGACAATATATATCTATAATCACAGTGTTGTGGAGCAGAGACCAGTAGATCCTGGAAGCTCACTAGCCTGCAAGCCTCGTCAAAATGGTGAGCTTAGCCGGGCGGTGGTGGCGCACGCCTTTAATGCCGGCACTCAGGAGGCAGAGCCAGGCGGATCTCTGTGAGTTCAAGGCCAGACTGGGCTACCAAGTGAGTCCCAGGAAAGGCGCAAAGCTACACAGAGAAACCCTGTCTCGGAAAAAAAAAAAAAAAAATGGTGAGCTTAAGGTCTGAGAGAGATCTTGTCTCAAGAGAATAAAGGAGAGTGATAGAGTGAGACACTTGTCATCCTCCTGTGGCCTTCCACATATGCTCACATGAAAACATGCACCTGCATCCATGTGTACACACAAGCAAACACCACATATACATACATACCACACACAGAAAATGTTAGACTAGTCTTAGAGCCAACACTTAGAAAAACAAGCACTAAACCAGATTTAGCCCATGGACTACAGTTTGCCAGCTCTTGTTTTAAGCAAATAGAAAAGTGTGGTGAGTTATATAAAAATGCTCTTATCACCCACTACTTAGCTTTATTTTTTACAGTATTTGTTTCAGATTTTTGTATTACTGGCTTTGGTTTGTAATAGGTTTTTCTGTCCCCCTCCCCCATAGGTTTTTCTGCCACCACAGTAAGCCAGATCAAGCTGA
Source organism: Peromyscus eremicus (assembly GCF_949786415.1). NCBI lineage: Eukaryota > Metazoa > Chordata > Mammalia > Rodentia > Cricetidae > Peromyscus > Peromyscus eremicus. Next base: position 95,419,233 of record NC_081422.1, on the reverse strand, counting down.
ATTGGAAAAGTATAGCAACAGGTTTATTTGTGCAAAACAACTCCCAGGCAAGTTCTCCAACCCCAGAGATCAAGGCTGGAGAAGCTGCTCCCACAAATGAAAGCAGAGAGACTTTATAGGTTGTAGGCTAGGGGTGATGATGTGTCTGCCACAAGCTGGGTTTGTGCCCAAGTATGGTCAAAAGCTGAGCACTTTAGGCAGTGACTTAGGCATGGGCAGTTTCAGAGAGTGAGGTTTGGAGAGAGAGAGACAGGAATGGGGCAAGCTGGAGGTTCCATCTGAACAGTTTAGTTTGGTTTGGTCTGGTTATTCATTTTTGTTATTGTTTGTTAGTTTCAAGACATGATCTGTCTTAAATGCCTTCTGTTGCCCATGCAGGCCTTGAACTTGCAATCCTCTTTCACCAGCTTCCCAGATAGTTGCAGTTGTAGGTCTGTCATGAGGTTCGTCTGCCTTAATGTTTCCATTAGCATCTTGATCTTTCAAAAATTTTCTTAGATACAATCAAACCCATAGGCTACCTCTCCTCACTAGTTTCTCCCTTTTCCAGAAGTTTCTACTATTCTGAGATCGTTTATCTACTGCTGTAAGCTTTTTTTCTATTTTGTTTTATTTTGTTTTGTTGGTTTATGTATTTTCTTGCACAAGCTAGGCAGGTTCTCTACTGATAAGCTGCATTCTGAGCCTTTGTTTTGTTTTTGTTTTGTTTCAGGACAGTCTTGCTGTGTATCTCAGTCTGGTCTGGAACTTGCTATGCTTATGTCTTAGTCTCCTAAGTATTAGGATTATAGATATGTGCCGCCACAGTTAGCCTATGATTTCTTTTAAGAACTGTTTTAAAATTATGTCCTTTTTGTTGTTTTGATTGTTTCAGACAGCTGAAAAACTACCAGTTACTGAAAACATTTTAATTAATGGGCATGTAGGCAGTATTTTTAAATGATACTGATGATGATACATTAAAAAAAAAAAGATTTGACTTGACAGTATTATATATCATTAATATTTTAATATGTATTCAAAATAATTTCCCAAGAGTAAGCAGTATGTGTTGATCAGATAAAAATTAAATCCAAGCTGCTGTTGTGAGAGGAAGCCAAATAGAAAATACTTAGAGGATATTCAGAAATTGGATACTGGCCTAGACCAAGGTCAGCAGTCTAAGGCCCTTGGGCCAAATCCACCCTGCTGCTGCCAGGACCATACCCACACCTGCTCATTGAATGATCTATGGCTGCTTTTGTGTTCTACCTGCTAATCTGAGTAGTTGTGATAGAGATCTTAAAGCCTGAAGTATTTATTTACTACGTGGGCATTTATGAATAGTTTGCTGACTCCTATCCAGATAGTATTTCATACTAAATCAACAAAGCAGAGTTTTGATAAGGTTCAGTGTCCTGTTTTGTTGGGTGCATTGGAAGTCCTGGAAACATCATTAAAGATCAATAACAAAAACTATCCATGGATTATGATATCCAAACAGTGTACATTTAAAAAGTAAATAAAACTGGATGTGGTAATGTGCTACTGTAATCCCAGCAACTTTAGAGGCTGAGACAGGGAAAACACTTTTAAAAAGGTAGTCTTTGCCTACAATAACCCAGATAGCTATTTTCCCTAATCATCTTTATTAACGACTTACCTCTGAAAACTAGCTTTTTTTTTTTTCTTTGTTTGGTTGTTTGTCCCATCTATGAACTTCTTTTTTCTTATCTTTTTGGAAAGCTTTCTTACAGTGTCACTCATTTTTCACACAGTCATTGGCTAACTAACACATGACACTTGAGGATATGCTTTTCCATAAAGCCTCTATATGACAGGAAGTAACTTTGTAGGTTCAAGAATAGCTGATACATGCAGATGGGTATTCAAGTGAGTCAAATACATCTAAGAACAGTTTGTAGAGGAGGGAAAGAGCGATCCAGCTAAGATCCCCAAAGGTTCCATAATTATGAATGAATGTATTACTGTGCCGAGGCCGTATTTTAATATGGGGGGGGTGATGGAATGATTTTATAAAAAGTAAACACTAAAAAGTTATAATCACTTAAGTGATACTTCATCTGTGTGTGTGTGTGTGTGTGTGTGTGTGTGTGTGTGTGTGTGTGTGGCAAAGGGGGGGGGGGTAAATGTGCATGTGTAGGCCAGAGGTCAGCATGTTGTATCTTTTTTAAAAAATCTCTTTCCACCTTATTTTTGAGATGCAATCTCACTGAACCAAGAGCTCACTGATTAGACTCGCTGGCTAGTGAGTTTTAGGATCCACCTGTCTCCACACCCCACCCCTCTACCCCACCTAGCACTAGTGTAGCAGACACACCATTATGTTCAATATCCAGCTTTTATGTGGGTGCTAGAGATCTGAGCTCAGGTTCTCATACTTGTACTACAGGTATTTTACTGGTAGAACTATCTTCCCAGTCCCAATAAATCATACCTTAATACTGTTCTATTGCTACCAGCAGATGTCATTACAGTCCTTATGGGCCTCTTCAGCTTAATGGGGCAATAGCATATTCATCATAACTCAAAGGTTAAAAAATAAACCCTAACCTCCTTTAATAAACAATTGTTTTAATTTAATTTTAGTAAAAGTGTCAAAACTATAAATCTAATGAAATCTGACAGTTTAGCATACCTAGATTAGAAAAGTACAGTCAGGCCGAGGAGGTTGCTCAATGGTTGTCTAGTGTGCCAATTCCTAGCACCAAAAGGAAAAATGGAGGGGGCAAGTACCAGTTAAAATCTTAACACTTTTTTTAATAATTAGTTTTATAATTTGAAAATATTGTCAACATGTTGCCAAGCACAGATTTCAGTAATGTGGTAAAGATTATTTATAGCTAGCACATTAGTTTTGTTTAGTTACCCACTGTATGTCAAAACCTAGATCAGTAGGAGACACCTAGTGAGCACTCATGTACTTGTTTGGTTTCTGTTGCTGTAATAAAACCCTGAGTCAAACCAACTGGGAAGGAATGGTATTTTTATATCTTACATATTAGAATCCATCATCAAGGGAGTCCAGGGAAGGAGCTCAAGCAGGAATGTGGAAGGGGCAGCTGAAGCAGAGACCACAGAGGAATGCTGCCTACTGACATACTTTCCAGGGCTCGCTCACCCCACTTTATATACAACCCAGGAACACCTGCCCAAGGATGGCACTACCCACAGTGGGCCATTAATCAAGAAAATGCCCCACACAGACTGCCTACAAGCCAATCTGATGGAAGCAGTTCTCAACCGAGGGTCCCTCATACCAAGTTGACTCTAGATTATGTGAAGTTGGCAAAATCTAGTCTGCATAGCTCAATAGATATTTGAGGTATTAACATTGTTCAACTTTTTTTTTTTCCGAGACAGAGTTTCTCTGTGTAGTTTTGGTACCTGTCCTGGATCTCGCTCTGTAGACCAGGCTGGCCTCCAACTCACAGAGATCCACCTGGCTCTGCCTCCTGAGTGCTGGGATTAAAGGTGTGTGCCACCACTGCCCAGCCTCAACTTTTTTTTTTTTGAGACTTTGTATATTCTTGTAGTGTTTTAATTTTTTTCTTATTTCCATTTCCATAATCCTTTTAGAAAAAGGAAAATAATAGAAGTAATTTTTGCAAAGTATTTCAAAAGATTTTAGTATTACAATCAGGCTTAAACTCCTAAAAGTATTTCCTAATGTGCCTGTCTTAAGAAATTACCTAAAAACTACCTGTATTAATTGATTACAAGCTTATTTATTCTATACCTTAAGTCTCCCTACTTCATAAAAATTGCAAGTCAGATTCAGACCTTTGAATAAGAGTCCTTCTATTTTCCCTGAGAGTCCCAGAAAACAATGACTTTAGGCTAAAAGTGAGGCTGCATCTCCTCTCACAGATCTGCTCTTACAGACCACAGTGCTTTGACACCGGATAGCTCCACCTGTTCTTGTCTCACAGTGTGATGCTTGTTATTGTTAGTACATTCTTGACCACCATTTCCAGCCTTCGGTCTTGATGCATGTGAACTTAACTCTCATCCCAAATTCCTAAGATCATGTTATCCCCTATCTGAGCATTTATGTGCAGTTAATGGTTGATAGGTGAAAGAGAAAGATTTTTGCGGTGGTGTAGCTACCAATAATGTGCTCATACACCTATAAACAAATCCTAGGCTGGATGTGGTGGTGGTGTACACCTTTAATCTCAGCACTCTGTATTAGTTCAAGGCCAGCCTGGTGTACATAGCAAGTTCCAGGCCAGCCAGAGCCACACAGTAAACCCCTGTGTTTAAAAAAAAAAAAAAGAAAGAAAGAAAAAAAAAGTTTTTTGGTTGTTTTATTTTTTTTTTAACTTTTAACCATTTTGCTTCCTTTCCACCTCCTTCATTCCTTCCTGCATCTGTTTAATGTATGAATGAAATGGAAACCTTCTATTCCTTTATTGGTGGTGGGCTTTGTTTGTTTTGAAATAGGTTCTCACTCAGTTGCCCAGGCTTTGAACTTACATAGCACAGGCAGGCCTCAAACTTGTGGTCCTCTTGCTTCAGCCTCCTAGTAGCTGGAACCACATATGTGTCCTACCATGTCCAAGTTAATTTAATGTTTAATTTTCCCCAAGACAGCCAGCTTCCTCTGTTATTCAACAGTGTAGTCCTGATTGTAGTCCACAGTCTCCTTATTGTGTAGCTTCTCTCCTCTGGCGCCTTCTAAGCAAAATCCTTTTGTACTGCTCTCTGCTGCCTTTCTGCAGTTGCTTCCAACACCACAGCATGGATTCTCAAACAACTAAGCTGATTTCCTGGCCTTGCAGTATTGTTTCTATTACTCAGATTGGTGCAGTCTTTGCTGCCTGGATTATTCCAAATAGCCTTCCTAACTATTAGAAGTCCTTGGCTGCATGGCGTTATCTAGCTTCTGCTAGTGAGTGACTAAATTACCATGTGTACACAATAAAGGCTTGACTTATTTTGGCATAACATATTGTTGATAAGCAACAAACACCATTTTGGTGGGGGGTTTTGTTTTATTTTCATTTGTTTTTGTTTTTGTTTTGCACGCACGTGTGTGTGTGTGTGTGTGTGTGTGTGTGTGTGTGTGTGTATACACATGCTTTTTCCAGTCCCAGGGATCTTCCAGTTCAGGGCCCTGTGCCTTCTAGGTAAGCACTCTCCACTAAGCCACAACTGCAGCCCCTAGCATAGCACATTGTATAAACAATACTGTTTGGCATTAATCAAATAAATACATAAATCAAAATAAGAGATTTCATTTTTCAGTCAGTCTTCAAATTTTTTTAAGCAACCCATTCATAAAACATTGCCCAAAGCTGACTCTTTCCAGAGATAATTAAGGTTATATATCACCGTCTTCCTTTTCAAAAGGAGATCAGAGAAGTATAAGATTTAGAAAATTGTTTTAAAAACAGTTCTGAGTTTCAGATTAAGCTTTTACAGAATGAATTCTATAAGAGAGAATGTTTGGGCCTCACATACAATTTTATTCCCTTTTTCCTTACAAGTCATACCTTCCTTTGATGCACATCTTGTTCCTCCAAGCTTAGAACTGCTCTCCTAGGTTCCATAGATCCTTTTATGACATGGGAAGGGAGCATTTTTTTCTTGCTTGAGATAGTAGAGGCTATCTCAAAAGAAATGCTTTATTTTTAGGGTCTTAGCATAAGGCCATCCTCTCTTGCATATGCCTCTGCAAGGGAACCCACAAAGCTCCCATTTAGGAACTTGTCCTTCCATATATCTTCCTCTGGTCATTCTCAACCTTCCTGATGCTACAGTCCTTCAATATAGTTCCTTGTGTTGTGGTGACCCCAGCTATAAAGTTATTTTCATTGCTATTTCATAACTGTAATTTTGCTACTGTTATGAATTATAATGTAAATATCTGTGTTTTCCAGTGGTCTTAGATGACCCCTGTGAAAGGGTCTTTCGACCCCCAAAGGTGTTGTGACTCACAACTTGAGAACTGCTGCGTCTAGAACAAGCATTTTAGGACAAGAGAAATAATCTTCTGAACTTGAGGTCATCTCTCTTGCTACATGAATGTTCACTACCACATTATTTATAATAGCCCCAAAGTAGAAATAACCTAAATATCCAAACAATTGGCTGTTATTTAACAATAAAAAAGGAACAAAGTACTAATATATGCTACTACATGGGAGACATTGAAAAGAAGCCAGTCACAAAATTATCTCCCTTACCCAAGAATGCTTATTCAGGAGGAATGGTTCACAGGAAAGGAACCCTAGTCTTGGCAGCCAGGTCTCAAAATAACAGCTGAAAAACCCCAGGCATCCTCACAACAGAAAGCACTAGTCTCTTGTATTCTGTAATCAAGATCGTTTATGATTGTTGTCCTGGAGACTCACAGTAAACACATAGTATAGGTAGGACTACCTGTGTCTTCACACAGGCTACTCATGATGAGAAAAGATCACAGAGCTTGTTGATGTCTGGAGTGAAGTCCACTTATGCTTGATCTTTCCCAATAAAGAAGAGGCCACTCTAAAAACAGTGTTCTTCAGTGCTATATTCCAGGTGCACTCCTCGTAAGACAGACTCTCAAGTCCTTACTAAGACAAAGCAGCCAAATTCCATGCAAACACAAATAAATAAAAAGCAAATAGCTTCATGCTAGTCTTTCTCTGTCAATAAATTATTGCCAGAGACTAGCTCTTTTCTACGCCCTTAAAAAGGGCCGTGACTTGTGACCTCTGGTTTTTTGTTATTTTTTTTTGGGAAAACAGTTTATAAATGAAAATTTGGAGCTCATTTCATCATCCAAGAACATATAGAAATGTTTCCTTAAGAACAACAGAGTAACTTTTCCTTGGGAGCTTTAAGCAGCATTTGCCTTTTTTTTTTTAGGGGGTGGGGTGAGGAGTTAGAGTCTTATCATGTATCCTTGGCTGGCCCAGAACTCACAAAAGCATTCCTGTCTCACCACGTGCTGAGTGTAATGGCATTTGGCACCACACTTCACCAGCATTTGGACTTTTAAACATTGTTCTAACCTTAAAACATACAAGAAGTAAATGAAATGTGTAAATATTTCTTGTTCTTTATTCCAATTTACCATTGTCCTAGAAAGCCAAGTGAGAGAACAAAGAAGCTTCTTCATTATCATCTCTGTTTTTCGTGTCCAATACAGCATCTGGTACATAGTGATCACAAAAATATTTAAATGAGTGAACAACTTACAATTGAACTTGCCCTGGAGAATATAGACACCACTGGATAATAATTAGTTCATAAAATTTTACAAATATTAACTCTTCAGGCAGTAGGGGCACATGCCTTTAATGCCAGCACTCGGGAGGCAGAGCGAGGCAGGTTTCTGTGAGTTTGAGGCCAGCCTGGGCTACAGAGTGAGATCCAGGAAAGGTGCCAAAGCTACACAGAGAAACTCTGTCTCAAAACCCCACCCCCCACCAAAAAAATTAACTCTTTCACCTGAATGCGATTAAGTCTGATAGTCAGTAGAGAAGCATGAACTACATTTACATATGAAAATGTGTATCTTAGATATTTTAATTTTTTACATTTATTATCAAATATGTATGCACTCACATTTTTAGTTCTGTTCTTTATGGTGTTTTTATGATATTTTATATTTTCTAGAAATAAAAAATCCTGATTGTGAGATTAATTAAAAATAAACAGTGAAATATAAATATGCAGAAGAGAATATTTTGATAATTATAAATATTAAAATAGAGACAGTATTTAATGTACAGTAAAATGGTAAAATATTTTTATTTCTTTAAAGTTCCTTAAAAGAAGAAGTCTCATAATCTCAGGATGTACTGTTAACTGCTTTTTGATCATCTTTTGTGCCCTTGTTTGGCTAAATTTCATTCATTCATATGTATGTTATTTCTTTGTTAGGATGTTAAGTTGTTCCACTTTCTTAAAAACACTTTTGATTATAATTTTCAAAATATATCCATAATCACTTCAAAAAATTATGTCTAATAGCTAAAATAGTCTACTTTTAAAAACCAACAAATATTTTTGTAAATTATCATTTGAGAATAACCATTTCTGTGATACTTTAAGTGTAGAGATTTAAGGGTATGGAATATTTGCTTCTTCTTCAGATAGTAAATAAAAAGCTATTCTTAAAATAATACTTTAAAATTTGAAGTTCAGTGTGTTTTGTTCTTGTAAACAATATCAAGTAGCAAAAGACAAAAATGCTCCACATAATCTTTTTCACCCTGGTTTGAGGATAAAGTATGTGAATCAACACCTCTGTACTGAGTTTCAGAAGTTAGCATTATCTGAGAAGTTGCTATTTTTAGGTTCAGTTGTAATGTTTCTAATTGTGGTGCTAGGAGTAGTGGGTACTTTCTTTCCCAGAAGGCTCTGCATTCTAAACATGTACAGGTCAATTTCACATAACGCTACCAACAAGAAGCAGTAGGCCCTTTTGCAGGCTGTGTTTCTAACTGGAATATTATGAGCAGTCATTGGGAGTCACAGGCTGTATTTGGGAACGAGCTGCATGTCAGAACAAGCATGGATTGTGGTCCCAGGAGGCTGAGAGAACACCATAATTAAATTTAATTTATTTGGGAGATAAGAAGAAAAAAGTATCTTTCTACCGACAAGATTGGCACTGTCTTCGGAAGTGAGCCGACTGCTTGGAAAGTAAACATTCACTTTTCAAAGATGATGATCAAGGAAACATCCTTGCGAAGGGACCCGGATTTAAGGGGAGAATTAGCTTTCCTAGCAAGGGGCTGTGATTTTGTTCTCCCATCACGGTTTAAGAAGCGGCTGAAGTCATTTCAGCAGACACAGGTTTGAAATTTGGGTGTTTCTTTTAAATATTTTAATTACTAATAAAACCACCTAGTAAACTAACACACGAATAATTTTATTATTCACTTGTACTTGATATTGGGTTAAGGAATTAATCTGTGTTCTCTATTCAGCTGTTTGCAGAAAGCTATTTGTAGAGAGATTCCAGCAGGTTTAAAAATAGACCTTCTGGACCTGGAGTACAGTACTCACATTTTTATCCTGTAGGGAAGGAATCCTGTTTTGTAGACAATAAATACAACTTAACAGGTATTTGTCAAGCATACTAGAAAACTAGAATTCCTATAAAAAACAACATTTGTAAGTTTAAATCAGTAGATTTTATTAGGATATAGTTATAATGAATATTTGTCTGAATATGGATCCTGATAATATTTGTAAACACAGAGTATTTTTTACTTTATTAGTGTATGTGAATGATATTTGTGAACACAGGTGCCATAGCACACATGCCATAGCACACATGTAGAGATCAGAGAACAACTTTCTAAAGACAATTCTTGCTTCTACCTTTACGTAGCCCTGAGGATCCAACTCTGGTTACCAGGCTTGTGTGGCAAGTGCCTTTCTTTATCCATTGAACCATCTCGTCAGCTCCCAAAGTTATTTGCATATAGAGACAACAGTGTATGTCTGCAGTAACTGTGGATAAGTAGATAATGAAGCATAACAACAATTTCTTCTAAATTTTAAACCAGTGCCTTCCCCTAGCAAGCTGAGACTGATTGCTGCTTGCAGCAATCACTGCCTATACTCTTAGGACCAATGTCTGTGTCGTCACACAAGTTGCCTAACATGGGTATAAATCAAGAACTATACAAATGCTAACAATCCACATTCCATCAAGGAACCATAATTTCAGTTATTCTGACCCAGAAAAACTTCAAATTTAGGGGGTGAGGAATGTGATCTTTTTCATGTGTCAAAATGGTCAAATATGGGAACTATTATAGTGACAATATCAGTGACTGTTCAGAGTGACTAGGTAATGTACTGATGCTGAAAAACTGAAATAGAGAATTGAGATACTTTTCCAACTTTGTTATTACTAGTCCTGTATTGGGTCAAAACAGCTTTACTTAAAGTGAGGAGATGTCAAACTTGCCAGCAAATCAGGCAACAATTATAAGTTTCATATCTATGTTTATAAAGTAAGTTTTATTATACTACTTTAAGGTCTAAATTAGGTGCCTCCTAGTAACACAATTGCAGGTAAATTGATAGAGCTGAAAGTTCAGAGTAAATGTATCTTTTTTATGTTACTTTTCTTTATTAATCAATGAATTAATAAACACTTGCTTATTAGTAATTTACTTTGTCTTAAGAAGTGTACACACACACACACACACACACACACACACACACACACGAGAATAGTATGTCATCAAATGTTTGCCCATTCAGTTAACTTTAGCAGCCAGTATTTGTTCTGAATGTTGTGTTCATTTGTCATTACAAATTGAAGGTCTTGCTCTAGACCTCAGCATGTGTCCATACCCACTGGCAGCAATGGTCTTAATTCTAATTGCTCTTAAATTAAACCACACTTCTCTGGATATCATACTGTTGAAAATATTTTGAAGAAACAGAATTTTGATGATTGTATACTGACAGTCTCACATGTAACAGGAAATCTAATTGGTCTTATAATATAAAACCCAGACCCAGATATTGGGGTAAATGCTGAAAGATCAGAGAGACAAAGGAACAAGCCACTACCACTTCTTACCTCTAGGACTCCTCAGCCTGAAAAGCCTCTAGCTGAAAGACTTTAGTTCCTGTCTCCTCACACCTTATATACCTTTCTCCGCCCACCATATCACTTCCTTCTTAGTGCTGGGTTAAAGGCATGTGTGCTTCCCAAGCAAAGGCATGAGATCTCAAGTGCTGGGATTAAAGATGTGTGACTCCCAAGTATTGGGATTAAAGGTATGTGCCACCATTGCCTGGCTCAGTTTCTCTCCTAGACTGAGTCAATCTCATGTACTCCAGAGTGGCTTTGAACTCACAGAGATCCAGACAGATCTCTGCCTCCACTGCCTGGCATCTATGTAGCTAGAGTTTTCCTGCCTGGCCCACAGTCAGGACAGATCTCTCTCACCCGCCAGTCCCACAGCCGCTCAGACCCAACCAAGTAAACACTTATATTGCTTACAAACTGTATGGCCATATCAGGCTTCTTGCTAACTGTTCTTACAGCTTAAATTAATCCATTTCTATAAATCTATACCTTGCCACGTGGCTTGTGGCTTACAGGCATCTTCACATGCTGTTTGTCATGGCGGCTGCTGGCAGTGTCTCTCTGACTCAGCCTTCCACTTCCCAGAATTCTTCTCCTCCTTGTCCCGCCTATACTTCCTCCTGCCTGACTACTGGCCAATCAGTGTTTTATTTACTAACCAATCAGAACAACACATTTGTCGTACAGAACATCCCACAGCACATCTATGTTTAATCTAGTGGCTTGTTCTGTTCTCTGATCTTCAGGCAAATTTTATTAGGGTACACAATATATCACCACACTCACAAACCTCTTTCTGCACAAAATAACAGCATAGACACAACACTGATACACAAGATCTAGGTAGAGCCTCTGAAGATCTGCCCTATTTCAGAATGTTAAGAATACTTTCTGGTGCTGCTGACTCATATTTACAAATTTAACATTAAAGCAAAGAAATGTTTGTTCAGACTAGATTATCACTTTGCTAAATCAAGAGAGGTTTATAAACTTTGGATTGCTTTACAAGTGGACATGATTGTTTATTATTAAACCTAAAGGACTGTGCCAAATTCTGCATTGTTTATAATCTTTTGAGAACCCCACTGTTTGGCTTTGTCACTCATTGCCTTTCATGAGGACAAATATGTGCTCAGCACTGTTTGGAACCATTTACATATGTTGCATTCTATTATTTCCTTAAGTCCTCACAGTCTTACAAAGAATGGGGGTTGTGATTTCTGTTTATTACTGAAATTCTAGAAGATTAAGTAACTGTTCTGAGGTCACAGAGTAGGAAGCCATCACTGTTTACTGTTGTGTTTTTTATGTTCATTGGCCTCATTTCCTTCAGTGCTGCCCCTTCCTTGACTGTGGCTTTATATAGGATCACTGTCCAAACATTAGGAATTGTAGGGTAATTTTAAAAAGAAAGAACATTTGAATAATACTTTGTGTTCACAGTAAATTTAAAAAAAAACTGTAGTTAAGTCTGCGGAGATAGCACAGTGGTAGAGAACCTGCCTGCCATCCACCAGTACTGGATGAGACTTCTAGCACCTCCCCCCAAACCTAGCTACTCAATAACTGTGTCTGTCTTTCATATTTTATGTAGCATCTAATACATTGCCATGCTCATGTTAATTGAGAACCCTGTAAACCTTTGTGAAATCCTTTTTTCTTTTTTTAAATTTATTTTGGTTTTTCAAGGCAGGCTTTCTCAGTGTAGTCCTGGCAATACAGGAACTTGCTCTGTAGAGCAGGCTGGCCTTGAACTCAGAGATCTGCCTGACTGCCTCCTGAGTGCTAGAATAAAAGGCATGAGCCACCAATGCCAGGAACCTTTTTAAATTTTTTCTACTAGTAATCTCAGAATTGAATTTAGTCATCATTGGTAAAAATAAACTCCTAAAAAGCTGGGCAGATGGGGTTGGTGAGATGGCTCAGCAGTAGGAGCACTTGCTGCTCTTACAGGGGACATGTGCTAGATTCCTAATATCCACATGGCAGCTCACAGCTGTCTCTAACTCCAGTCCCAGTGGATCTGAAGCCCTCTTCTAACCTCCATAGCACCAAGCATGTACATGGTGCACAGACATACGTGTAGGCAAACACTCATACACATTAAAAATAAATCTTTAAAAAACTGCACATGATAGCGTACTACCGTAATCCCAACACTTGGGTGATGGAGGCAGGAGGATACTGAGATCAAGGTCAACCTTGACTATGTAGTGAGAGTTCAAGGCCAGCCTAGTCTACATTAAAACTCTATCTCAAAAACATTTAAAAGAAGTAAAAGAAACTCTTATGTGAATGATGGTACACCTCCCTTGACCTTTTCCTCAATCCTAAGTAATATCAAGCGCACCATGCCTCTTTTCACTGTCCCTTCTAATGTTCCGTGAAGCATACTACAACAAGTACTTTTTGGGAAAAGGAAAGATATAAACTATAAGTTAACATTTAATTAACTGTAGAGACTGTTTGGTTATGATGAAATTAGCGACCTTGGCTTTTGCCTATTAGAGGATACCAAAGCAAGTTAAGTTTATATGTTAGGGAAGACAGCCTGCTATACCAGGGAAGTGGCAAACCAGCCAGCCAGAAGTCTTCTGAAATGCTTGTCAAATACTGTTAGTAATTCTACCTGGGCAAAGTCAAACTAGAAAAGAAATTTAAAATATCCCATATCCCAAATACATTTCAATATGTATATTTTCTTTTTAAAGAAAGAGTCTCTTGAAGCCCAGGCTGGCCTCCATAGCAGAGGATGGCCTTTAGCTGCTGATCCTACTACTTCCAAGTGCTGGAATGACAAGTTTGTACCACTACACCTGGTTTTCTTCAGTACTGGGTCTTGAACCCAGTGCCTCGTGCATGGTAGATAGTCAAGAGCTCTTCCCACTGGGCTACATCCCTATCCCTAATTGTATATATTTTGGAAGGCAGTTATGGTCACCACTATACCACCAATGCAGACATTAGATATATATTTTTAAAGAAATTGTCATTTCTTCCGTTTGGAGGAGGGGTAGAAATTCACACAAAGACCAAGGTCAGTTTTCAAAAAAGAACCTAACTAGGAAAGTTCCAACAGACTAAGAATATACCTTAACCTCCATTGGCTGTTCCAAAAAGCCATCTTTACATTGTTCCTGGGCTTGCTCCGCGCTCACTGCAGCCATCTTCTCTGCCTGCCAGACTCAGCTGGCCACTGCCACACCTTTCTTGCCAGAGCCTCTCCTGCTACATCGGATCACCAATGTGCCCCACTGTGTTAGATGTGGGTGTGGACACCAGCTGAGTCCACAACCAAAGACTTGAAGGAGATGAGGGAAGTTGTGGAGGAAGCAGAGAACGGAAGAGATGCACCTGCCAATGGGAATGCTAGTGAGGAAAATGGGGAGCTGGAGGCTGACAAGGTAGATGAAGAAGAGGAAGAAGGTGGGTAGGAGGAAAAGGAAGAAGGTGATGGCGAGACAGAGGATGGAGATGAGGACGGCAAAAAGGAAAAGCTAAACTTAAGGCTATCTATCAGAGTCTAAATGTAGTCACCTTCTAGTAGAGGAGCGGGCTCTCCTGCCTATTGGGTAGTGCCACTCACAGATGACATGTACTCTCCACCCCCCCCCCAAAACCACAACATGAATTTACCACAGGGGAGGGGCAAAAAAGAACGAAAACTTCCAAGGCTTTTTTTTTTCCTAAAAATACTTCAAAAGGAAAAATTCGTGGCTCACACCTTTGATCCCAGTCCTTGGGAGGCAGAGGCAGGGAGATCTCTGAGTTCCAGGCCAGCCTGGTCTACAGAGTGAGTTCCAGGACAGCCAAGGTGATACAGTGAAACCCTGTCTCAAAAAACAAAAACAAACAAAACCAACAAAAAGTCTTATTCTAAGCATTCCAGTAACTTTTTGTGTGTATGTACCTAGCTGTACTATAAGTAGTTGGTTTGTATGAAATGGTTTTAAAATGCCAAAGATAAAAAGTTTTTTTTCTATGAAGTTACTGTTAGCCTGTTTGATATATGTGTGAAACATCTTCAACAATAAATCGGAATTTTATTTTATTAGTTCTAACAACAAAAACAATACACTTTAAGATCTTGATCAGCTGATATTGTTCTAGCTGATATTGCTCTTTGATTATCTTGAAATACTTGCCAACTGATAGATGAAAAAATTTAGTGTGGGATTTTTAAAACATAAATCTATGGGAACAAGTATTGGCAAACAATATGTTAATTTTTAATATGGAAAACATCCCCTAGAAACATGCTTATTGCCCTCTAGAATACTCTAAAGTGAGCTCTTGGTCTCTACTGTCTCTATTTGCACATTCTAGTATTTATACACAATTTCTTATTGCTGATGAGGACTCTTGAAAAATATATACTATTTAGAATTTTTGTATCTTATAATCACATTTTTCTTCCAGATTCAAAATAAACCAGAAAAGAAACCTGAAAAACCACTTCCATCTGCAGCTGTCCTTCCAAGTAGTCCCCAGCCTGTCTCCCCTACTCCTCATGTGAATGATGTTGTGACTACACCGTTGTCCATAAACATTCCACAGTTCTACTTCCCTGAAGGACTCCCAGACACTTGCAGTAACCACGAACAGATCCTAAGCAGAGTTGAAAGCGCTTTCATGGATATTGAAGATCAGAAAGCAGATATTTATGAAATGGGGAAAATTGCAAAGGTAATATAACTACTGAATTAATAATCTCCTTTCGCTAGCAGTGCCAGCATTATCCCTCTTCACTGCCTCTTTGCTCTGACTTTAAGCACAGGTTTTGCTTTTGGTTTTCTTATGATGAAAAATTATTTGATCCTAATACATCTAACAGTGGTCCTACTTCATAGAACTTTTTTTTTTTTTTAACCCTGGCTGACCTTGAACTCATTTTGTAGACTAGACTAGACTAGCCTTGGAATTTAGCACTTTTCCCAGGCTGTACTTTAAGAGGCTTAAGGTTAGAGTGGCCTGAGAGACACACAGAAGCAGATGGGATGTCAAGGAATTCCTGAGACCCCCATTTATACTTCCATGTGAAGGAATAATCTTAAAATTTGAAAACTAGTATTCTTTGAGATAAAGCCCTAACTTGTCCTCTTTGTATTTCAGTGCCTCCAGAGTCAGGCCCCAGAGATACTTTCTAGACTTTCTAGACTGCCTGATACCTGTTTGCTGCATGAGCCTGGCTCTCTTACCTGCTCACAGGTGTAGATGTAGTATGCTGCCCTACCTCTCCTCTGTGATGGATTTCCACTCCTACCAGCTTATCCAACATCTACTTTAAAGACTTCCCTCTCATCCTTTGCAAAAGTGTACTTTCTAATCATGTCCTGCCCTCTTCCCTAACTGATCCTGCTGAGCATTTGTGTTGCTGTTAAATGGATCCACAAGTAGGGAGATTTTTAAAAAGTGAAAAGTAATTTTTCTTCTTCTTTCTTCACCCTCTCCCCATGTCCGAACTTACTTGATAAGATGTTTCTAACACAAATCTCTATTCCAGAAATAAGAGCTTGCCTTTCTGCACTGTTTTACCTATGAGGAAAGTAGTCCCACAAGAACTTAATAGAAGTCCTAGAATGAGTTCATGTGAGGAAACAATTCCTCTAACTTCTAGTGTGGTGCTGTTTCTATTTACATTATCTCGATGAACATACACCAAATAAGCAAACTGAATAAATAGCCATCTAAATTAGAAGTTCTCTTGGGTTTCCTTACCCAATTCCCTGAGAGATAGCTATTGGGTTAGATGATAGACTGAAGATGGTAAATTCCCTGAATAGGCTAAAGCTACAGATCTAAATATAAAATACAAAATTTAGCAAGAATGAGTGAAATCTGCATTTGGAAGTAATTTGTTAAACCAAAACTAGAGACCAGGGGAAGTATCTATAGAGAAAGGGTTTTGAAGCATTAAAGATGCTAACCAGAAAAATACAAAAAGATGACCAGGGCCTGAGACAGGTTTCAGCAGCTACCACTAGACAGGTTAGAAGCAGTTAGAAAATGTCTACCTGATTAAAGCTAAGAGCATTTTTTATGGTCATTCCAGGAAAGCACCATGATCTACACTGGCTATAGATTAGAAAGTCAAAGTGCAAAGTAGGGCTAGGTTTGGGATAGGAGGGTCATCTGCATTAGCTCAGTTAACAGTCAAAAAAGTGTTTAAACAGGGCTAATTTGTAACACACACACACACACACACACACACACACACACACACACGTCTTCATAATTAAATTATTAGAACCACTCAGATTTTTTTATCAGCCATTCATTGCATAAGTGCCAAATGGTTATTTCTTAAGTAGGAATAATTTATAAAAGAGTTAGTTTTTAGAGCTGGAGAGATGGCTTAGAGGTTAAGAGCACTGGCTGCTCTTCCAGAGGTCCTGAGTTCAATTCCCAGCAACCACATGGTGACTCACAGCCATCTATAAAAAGATCTGGTGCCATCTTCTGACCTGCAGGAGGAACACTGTATACATAATAAATAAATCTTTAAAAAATAAAAAAAAGAGTTAGTCTTCAAATGGGCAGATAAGGAGAAATTGTCTCTGTTACAGGGTTGGGTTATATCTTTGTCTAGAGAACTATGGTGGTTTACATGAGATGTTCCCCATAGTCTTAGTCTCCAATTGATGAAGCTGTTTGGAAGGTTTAGAGGTGTGGTCTTGTTGGAGGAAGTATGTCAATGGAGGTGAGCCTCAAGAGTATCAACCCTTGCATCATTTCTAGTTTACTCTCTCTGCTTCCTGCTTGAGGTTCGAGATATACATTCTCCACTTCCTCCCTTAGCCACCATGCCTCCACTCTACCATCATGGACTCTTACTCCTCTGGAACCATAAGCCTTCTGTGAGTTGCCCTGGTCATGATGTTTTATATCACAGCAATAGAAAAGTAAGTAATACAGAAGCCTATCCCAGCAATGAGTACCTCAACCACAGGCCTGCAGCTTATCCTGTCTTGAACAAAGATTTCTGGAATAACTGTTCTTTGGAATATTCCCAACCCCTTGACTGAGGAGCCTGCTCGCCATATTCCTCACAGCCTACTGATCTGGCCCTCGTACCCTTGTACTTTATTTAGTAGCAATGTCCTGCTCCATAGCTAACTGTCCTGCTGGTCCTCCACAGATGCAATGAGAGGAAAGTAGAATGCCTTCTGAGCCCATATTATTCAAAAGACATGTAGACAGAGTGTAGTGAAGGCAGGGAAGGAGCCTTTGGTAGTGGGAGCCAAAGGAAGGACTTTACCAGTTAGACAAAGTGAAGATCAGTCCATATGTGGTATCATGGAAAGTTGCCTGTGTTGAAGCCAACACTGAAGAAGTTTTAAAAACAAGAGTATTTTCTTTTCCTAAATATCTAGTTAACTATTTACTGTTTAAGCTAATAATCGTATGGCACAGTAGCCATTTTACATATATATAACTAGATTAATTTGATGATAGCCCAAAATTCCATCTTTAGAAGCCAAATCTTTTTGTTAATTGCTCTTAGACATTAACTGTCAGCTTAGATAGCAAGATATACTGTTCCTTCTGTTAAAGAGTTAAAACTACAGTTGCATATAAAATGAGGGTGTGTATATATTTTTACTTCAAAAATTATTTTGAGTCAGACATGATAGCACATGCCTGTGATCCCATCATTCAGAAAGTTTGAGTGAGACAATCTTGAGTTCAAATCCAATGTAAGCTACAAAGCAAAACTTTGTCTCAAAAATGAAAGTTATGATTATGTTAATTTGTTTTGCTTATTTTATTTGTTCATTGGGACAGCTATAGGCCAAGCGGGATTGGATTTATCAGCTAATTTTATTAAACTTTGCCTCTTTATTCCTTAATATTTATTTTATTTGTTTGGTGTGTGTGTGTGTGTGTGTGTGCATGTGTGTGTGTGTGTCTGTGCGCGCACGCGCACACACACACATGTGAATGCCCACAGAGGCCAGAAAAAGGAGGGCATCAGATCCACTAGAGCTGGAGTTACAGGTGGTTGTAAGCCACCAAATGTGGATGCTGGGAACCAAACAAATCCTCTGAAAGAGCAGTTTGTTCGTTTAGCCACAGAGCCAACTCTCCAGCCCTGCCTCTTTATTCTTAAAACCACTTATTTGAAAAATTTGTATCTTCCAGCTACCTAATTTATGTAACCTAGCTTTTACTTGGCTCCAGTTTCTTAGCACTTAACTAAATATTATCTTCATTTTCAACACTCTTTACTTAGTGTCTTCTTTTGCCATGAGGCAGTCAACTGTGTCTCTAGCACTTCCTGCCCATTGTCCTGCAGCAGGTTAATGTAGGAGAGGGAGAAGAGAGGCTGCCCTTAACGAACATGGAGGGAGGAGATTGTAGGAGCAGTAAACAAATGTTTATGGATTCTTGCAGTTTATAAAAACATTTGGAAAACCAGTTTGTATTTGTAACCCACTCTTGGTGGTGCTTAAGTGTAGCTATAAAGACAGGAGTCAGTTTTTTAAGTGCATAGAAAACCATGTTTGTGAAATCAGCATCTGTTGGTATAGTTTAGCCTGTTCATCCTAGACCCTCACACAGCCACAGAGAACTTAATGTCCACTAATATCTCATTAAATTTTTAGTGTGTACTTTATAATTTTTTTCACATACCTTCAAGTGATGATGGGAAAAAAAATGAATAGAAATTAAACCTAACAGCATAGTATAGACATGGAAACTGAGCGACAGGAAGAAAAGCATTTGTCAGAGACAGGGTCTCTAGTGTAAAATTGAAGAAAAGAAGAAAACTCTCATCTGGATCATGCAAAGCTCTCCAGCTCCTTTCTTGGGGGTGGGGAGCGGTATATCACCATCTGGACTGATTGTGTCTGTGACTTATAAGGAGCACCTCTGTACTTACATCTCTCTCCTACAAAGTAGGATAAAAATAAAAATACCTGCTCTCTTCTGCATGGCGAATCATGTGAACACCCATTGAAATAATAGCCTTGAAACCACTTTTAAAATATTGAAAGAACATGACAGATATTAAATAATCTCCTGTGGGTATCAGAACAACCTTGTTTTAGATTCTTTTTGTTGTTGAGCCGTTCTTAGATTAAATTATAGGTGTTAGTCAAGTTTTCTTTACTCACATGACTTTAATTACCGTATTATTACTCTTGCTTCTTCTAAAGCTGTTTCCTAAATGTATTTCCTATATCATTTGTCACTTATTTTCTTCCTGAAACAAATGAGTCTTCACACTGGCTAATTCTCTCCTGTGTTACTCAAAACTCTGGTAGGTTCTCTCATATTTTTGTGACTTTCCAGGTCCTTACTGATCTCTTGGCTCCCTTTACCTTAATTCATTTACTTTCAACAAATGCAGCCAACCATGTGTTTCTTTAAAATAGTCATAGTATAGATCCACAGCCCTGCCATCATTCCATTTCCCATTTTTTTCCTTTGACAGTTGACTTCTAGGGCCTGATACCCTTATGCCACCTAACGCTTGAGTACTCAGGTACTATGAGAAAAGGATGATAACCTTTTCAAATGTATTTCAAGGCATTTTCATTGTTAAATTTACCTTTGGGGTTTTGCCTCTGAATCATAATGTGTCCCTATATTAATAATGTCTTGGTGACTTATACTATTCCTTGTGAACTGACATACCTGCACTTTAACAGCAGTCTTAGGAGAAAAGGTATTTTTTTCTCCCTTCACTTACAGACAGGACTGTTTCGTGTCTTTCTGCCTCATTTTCAGCCAGTAAATTTTTTTTTCTAGTCTGTGGTTTTTGTTTTTTTGTTTGTTTGTTTAAAATTCTTTTTCATGCAATATATTTTAATACTGTTTTTCCCTCCTCCAACTCCTCCCAGATCCCACCCCCAACTTTATGTGTGTGCTTGCTCTCTCTCTCAAATAAATACCTACACATACACAACGAAAATCAAAACAACCAACCAAAAGACCAATAAGACAAAAAAAAAAATGCTAAAAGGAAACAAAAAACTCACCACAAAAACAGAGGAGTTCATTTTGTGTTGGCCAGCTACTCCTGGGTATAGAGCTTGCTGTGGAGTGTGGTGGACATACCCAATGACATAGGAGAGAACTGGTTTTCCCTTTGCCAGCAGGTATCAATGGCAGATAGTTTCTTAGTTAGGGGTGGGACCCTGTGTCTACTTCCCCCTCTCAGTGCTGGGACCACATCTGACTTGAACATGTGCGGGTCTTGTGTATGCTGCCACAGTCTCTGTGAGTTCATATGTGCATCAGTCCTGCTGTGTCTAAAGACCCTGTTCCCTCAAAGTCATTCATTACCTCTAGCTCTTAAAATCTTTCTGCTCCCTCCTCTGTATAGATCCCTTGTAGCTAGAGTTTTCCTGCCTGGCTCACAGTCAGGACAAATCTCTCTCACCTGCCAGTCCCACAGCCTTCAGACCCAACCAAGTAAACACAGAGACTTATATTGGTTACAAACTGTATGGCTGTGGCAGGCTTCTTGCTAACTGTTCTTACAGCTTAAATTAATCTATTTCTATAAATCTATACCTTGCCACATGGCTTGTGGCTTACCGGCATCTTCACATGCTGTTTGTCATCATGGCGGCTGGCAGTGTCTCTCTGACTCAGCCTTCCACTTCCCAGCTTTATTCTCCTCCTTGTCCCGCCTACACTTCCTGCCTAGCCAATGGCCAATCAGTGTTTTATTTATTGACTAATCAGCAATACATTTGACATACAGACCATCCCACAGCAATCCCTGAGCCTTGAAAGGAGGACTTTGATGAAGATAGCCCATTTAGAACTGAGGGCTCCAAAGTCTCTCATTCTGCACATTGTCCACTAGTATTAATTCTCATCTACTGCAAGAAGCTTCTCTGATGAGGATTGAATGATGCACTGATCTATGGGTATAACATTATGTCATTAGGAATCATTTTATTGGTATGTTTCTTTAGCAGAATAATAGTAGTAGGTTTGAAAGAAAAGATCTTAACCCAAAGAGATGAAAGTTGTTTAGTGATAGAAGTTGCCCTATAAAAGGTGATAAGCATGCATCTCCTGAAGTTGGTGACTCTCCTGATTCTTGACCTCTTCTAATATTGAAAAATTCATGATCAACTCAAATGGCTAGAGTTCCAAACTCTTTCAAGCCACTTCTGTTTTGGCTTCTTTTTTATACTGTTGCTGTAATAAAGTGCTCTGACCAAAAACAACTTGGGGAAGAAAGGGTTTATTTGGCTTAAACTTCCAAGTCATAATTAATTCATCATTGAGACTCTTCAGGGCAGGAATTCAAAGCAAGCACCTAGAGGTAAGAACCATGAAGAATACTACTTGCTGCCTCACTGTCTGGTCAGTGTTCATCTGACTTTCTTATACAATCCAAGATCACTTGCCTAAAGATAGTGCCACTCTTAGTAGGCTGGGCCCTCCTTTATCAATTAATAATCAAGATAATCCCCCACAGACATGCCCACTGGCCAATATGATTTAAGCAATTCTTTTGTTTGTTTGTTTTTGTTTTTTTCGAGACAGGTTTCTCTGTGTAGTTTTGGTGACTATCCTGGATCTCACTCTGTAGACCAGGTTGTCCTTGAACTCACAGAGATCCACCTGGCTCTGCCTCCTGAGTGCTGGGATTAAAGGCGTGCACCACCACCACCCGTCCATGACTTAAGCAATTCTTTAATCAAGGCTTTCTTCTCACATGACTTCAGGCTGTGCCAAGTTAACAATTAAACCTAACTAGGAAAACTTACAGTTCTCTCTGTGCTTTGTATCTGTGGCTCTCCCACAGCCAAAATAAAGATGACTCATTTCTCTTTCCCAGCCAATAGCCTGTCACTAAGGCTACCTAGGAGCATTTCCTTAGAATCCATTGTGCGTAAAAAGAGGGACTGGGGTTAGGGAGGGTTGATTTAACAGTTTACCTACCCAAAGTATCTTAATTGTGAGCTTTGTACCATAGCAATCATAATTTCTGTAATAGACAAAAATCTCATGGCTGCTAAGCAGTACTATTTCTCGTTCTTGACTTCAGTAGAAGCTTTCAGCCTCTGGACTTAAGCAGTCTCAAATTCTGGTTATAAGAAACTCTAATCTGCAACATGTCACTGAATTTATTGGCAGGATTGAGTCTGCTGATCAGGCTGGCCAGTTATGTGTCACTGTCCTTACTCACTGTTCAATGTGTGTCTCTCCTGAAGTTTCATTCTCAGGCAATTCCCAATAAGAAGACTATTCAAGTAGCCATTGCTTTACTAGAACCACCACACTAGTTCTCAAGAAACCCTAAATTCTGTTCTGCTTGTGAAGTAACTTCATTGTTCCTGGGGGCAGCACTTTCTTGTTTCTGCTGTTCTGTTTTTACGTCCCCTGGCTTGAACCCTGCTTTCCACATCCTCATCTCTAGCATGAACTAGCATCAGTCTTGGAATCTCCCAGGATAGACAGTGTCCAACTAGGTATTCTTCAGGCTCCTATGAGAATCTCCTGTGCAGAGTTTCATACCAGGAGGAACTTCCACTAAATCCAAGGTAGATAGATATGTAGTCTACCTCCAAAGGAAACTCTTCCCTTTGCAGAACAATGATGTACAATCAAAGTATCTTTATCTTTTAACAAGATGTGACACCTCCTTCACAGAATTCTAGAATGGAAACATGCTTTTCATGTGTGTACAAAAATAGGAAGATTTGGACTCTTTCTCTATTAATATTTATGTGTTATTGATTATTGGAAATACCTTTCCCTCTAAGGAAAAATTGGTAATTTAGTAAGAACTCTTTCTTACAAAAGTAAATGGATACTATTTAATGATATTTTTAAATTAAAAAGCAGAACATTTTATTAGGAGAAGAAAGGTGGTGCTTTTTAGGGTTTTGAAGTTTTATTCTAAGTTCTTACTAAGATTTTTATAATGCATAGTTATTTGTGATAACCTTCTAACATAGAAGTAAATGGTAGCATTTTGTTTCTTACCTTTCATCTTTTGCTTGAATTATAATCACGTTAGTAGATTTGATAACTTTTCTTGCACAGCCTAGAATTTTTAGGAGAGGGGACTATCAAATCGTGTGTGTGTGTGTGTGTGTGTGTGTGTGTGTGTGTGTGTAGCATGCATTTAGGTGCAGGTGCCCTCTGAAGTCAGAGGTGTCAGATAACCTTGGAGCTGGAGTTGTAAAAAGTTGTGAGCCACTTTTACAGGTGCTGGGAGTCAATCTCTGAGCCTCTGCTAGAACATTATGTTTCTTAGCCACTGTGCCATCTCTGCAGTCCCTTTTCTAGTTTAGTTTTTTGTTTGTTTGCTTATTTTTGTTTTATAAACCTGTAGTTTCATAACAACATGTAAGGAGAAATAAGGAAGTTAATAGTAAAGTGTTTTAACAGCTAGTGACCTAGTAATAAAAGTGACTCCATTTTCTGTTCAAGAAATGAAGGACATGGGGGGCGGTGGTGGTGCACACCTTTAATTCCAGCACTCAGGAGGCAGAGGCAGGCGGATCTCGTGAGTTCGAAGCCAGCCTGGTCTACAGAGTGAGTTCCAGGATAGACACCAAAAACTACACAGAGAAACCCTGTCTCAGAAAAAAAAAAAAATATATATATATATATATATATATATATATATATATATATATATATATATGTGCGTGCGTGCGTGCGTGCGTGCGTGTGTGTGTGTGTGTGTGTGTGTGTGTACACAACCAGAAGTTTAATCATTTCTTTCTAGAAGGTAGAAAAATATATTATGTAAGAGTGGCAGGGAGAGATGCTGGTTTTCTTCAGCTATCATTGGGAGGGATAATTAATTTGGAAAAAAAGCTAAATGGCTTTCCACTTTCTTCAGTAAACATGTAGCCCTCTATTTGTTCTCCTGTTCTCCCTCTCCTCTCTCTCATTGACCTCAGCAGCCCTTTTATTCACTGTGGCATGACAGATAAAAGCCCATGTCTCTTCTTTTGGCATACCATCCCTTCCCTTCTTTTAGCTTACTCTGTATGTTTTTGTTTGCAGCTCTGTGGCTGTCCACTCTATTGGAAAGCCCCCATGTTCAGGGCAGCAGGAGGAGAGAAGACTGGATTTGTGACAGCACAGTCATTCATTACCATGTGGAAAAAGTAAGTATGTGAGCAGTCATTCTGAGACTAGCAAAGAATTGTATGGTCCTTAGAAATGGCATTTCTCATATTAGTTTATTTTCCTTGTATCTTACAGTTCAATAAGGAAAATTCTATGATTCATTACCATTTATACCCACAAGTTCTTTGCCACAAACCTTAGTCTTTTTTACCTTTAAATAATGCCAGATTAATTCCTTTAATCTCAGCACTGGGCAGGCAGAGGCAAACAGATCTGTGAATTTGAAGCCAGCCTTGTCTACATAGCTAGTTCTAAGCTAGCCAGGGCTACCTAGTAAGATCCTATCTCCAAAAAGGTGGAGGGAGAGGGGACTAGAGAGATAGCTCAGCTGTTAAGAGCACTGGCTGCTCCTTTAGATGACCTTGGTTTGATTCCCAGCACCTACATGGTGACTCATAGCAATCTGTATCCCAGTTCCTGGGGATCCAAAGCCCTTTTCTGGCTACCTCAGGCACTAGGCATGCATATGGTACATACAGACAAAAACCCCATACACATCTTTTTTTTAATTTATAATTTTGCATCTTTAAACAGTAAAGCAAATTTGCAAAAAATACTTTTTAAGTAACCTCTGATTTGATAGTTTCTTTCTTGGTTTTAACCTCTAAAACTAGAGACTCAGGATTTGAAACCAATAATGATGATAAAAGTAACTAAAGATTCTCCTTTAAGGGCAGAACTGTGTGTGTCACAAGAAAAACACATCTGCAGGCTGGAGAGGTGGTTCTGTGGGTAAGAATGCGAATATGAGGACTTGAGTTCAAATCTCAGCACCTACATAAAAAGCCAGGCATGGCTGTATGTACTTATAACCCAAACATTGTGGGATACAGGCAGATCCCAAGAGCTCATTGGCTGTTCAGCCTGGCGGAAGCTTAAAGCTTTGGGTTCAGTGACAGACCCTGTTTTAAAGAAATAAAGTGAAGAGGTAAAGACATAGAAAAGTATTGTCCTCTAGCCACCACAGCACACATGCACTTGTACCTGCACATCCCTATGAATGTACCATTCACACACACACACATACACACACACACACACACACACACACACACACACACACCAAAATAAAATTAGAAAAATATAGTTACAGTCTCAAATAATCCGATGGAAAATTATATCTGGTTGATTTATCAAAATCACTACATTCTTACAGATTTTAATCATCACTTTTTTGAGAGCTCTAGTTAAGGAGAAAAAGACTAGATTACTTACGAAATATTCTTGACTTTTAACATTCTGATAAATTATCTCAAATTCAAGCCCAATTTTTCTTTAAATCCCTTCCTTGGATGCTATTAGATATTGTTTTGTTTTATGGCAAGTATCATGTAGCCCAGGCTGGGCTCACTAGGTAACCAGTAATGACTTAGACCTTCTGACTTTGCTGCTTCCATTTCCCAAATTCTGGGATTATGCGGTGCTGGGGACTAAACCCAAGGCTTTGTGCATGCTAGGCAAACACTGTACCAACAGAGCTATGTTCTAGCCCCTAGGTGATATTCCTTAAATCACTAACTATTGAAAGGTGTGGCCTTACTGGAGTAGGTGTGTTCTTGTTGGCAGAAGTATGTCATTGTGGAGGTGGGTTTTGAGGTCTCATATATGCTAAAGCCACTCCCAGCATCTCAGACCACTTCCTTTTGCCTGTGGGATCAAAATGTAGTTCCTTTGCTACCCTCAACTCCTTCTCCAGGATGTCTGCCTGCATGCCACCATGATAATAATGGATTAAACCTCTGAAACTGTAAGCCACCCAATTAAATGCTTTCCTTTATAAGAGTTGCCATGCATGGTCTTGGTGTCTCTTCACAACAGTAGAACCCTAAGTCATTACCCAAAGGCTCTTAGTTGTGCATTGTTTGAAAACAAAATGAGTGATTAGTAAATGCATTCCTAGTTTTAAAACTCTAACAGTAAATCACATTTTTATTCATTATATGAGAACTAAAGTGGTAAGGGTGTGTAAGACACTACCAGTTAGTAAACTTCTTTAAAGAACTACACCCAAGCCAGAGGTTACAGTTTCTTCATGTTGTCCCGGTGGGGTTTAGCCATTGTGTTCCTGGAATGATTGAGTTGTCCAGATACCAAGGAATATAAGAGCCCTAGAAGAATCTCCACTATCTGAATGATACTACAAAGTCACTGGCCAACTTCTCCTATAGCAGAAAAAATAGCCTGATAAAATGTAAGGACTATCTTTTTTAAATGTATATATAAGTAGAGGTAAAAGTAAGAGAAGCTAGAAATAGCATGCAAAAAGAAAAAAGGGGGGAAAAGTACTAATGAGCAAGCCTAAACTAACAGAGGAAAAAAGCATTTGTCCTTAGGTGTTTTTTTATTACTATTAAAAAATATTTTGAGAATTTCATACACAAATACTATATTTATATCATTTCTATCCCTCCTTTGTGGGAGACCAGCTCCCACTCCCCCATCCCAGGGTACTCTTGAGGAGAGTGAAATGAGAAATACTTAGATAGAAGGATAGAGGGGAGAGAAACAGATAGAAACACAGGATAGCCTTGGGAGGGCCTGGATCCTTATCCACTGACCCCTTCTGTCTCTTCTAAAGGGCTATTTATAGGGATGCCAAGGGGTGAAGCAAAGACCTTCCCCTAGCTCAGCCAAATGTAGACCCTTCCAGTCACCTAGTAACTATGTACATGGTCAAGCAGTCCTCTAATGCAGCCCTGCATTAGAGCTCAGATCTTACTAGGAAACCTTCGTAGGCCTCCATAATTCCACCTTCTAGATATAATAAAGAGCCCCCCCCCCCAGGCCACTCAGATAGACTGTGCCTGTCTTAGGTCATTCTTCTTGAATAATCTTCTTTACCCATCATGGAGATATACTTTCCATCAAGCATACTCTCGCTTAGGTTGGAGGCTATCAAGATGAAAGTTGCCCAACTTTGACTACCAGCCTCTGGCAGGAGAGGGTACAGAGCTTAACTCAGCTTTTGCCCAGGTCCCTACTAAGAGCTTGCAAACATCCACAGCAATCTCCATAGCTGCCACACCTCCCAATATAGGAGTAGAGGATAATAAAGATGGAATATTCTTTTTGGAATGAGTCTAAGGTGATTATAGCAGTCTCAGCTGCACCAAGCCCTTTTCTAAATCAAAACTCTCTCCTAACAAATGTTCAATAAATTTTAAAGAGACTATTTTGATTTCCAGGAGAAAGCAGTCATTTCAGATCACTTCAAAGTATCCACTCAAGTAAACAAAAACTCATGCTAATTATAAAAACACTTTTAGCTATTTAAGAAGTTCATATATACATGTGTTCTTACCACACCAGTAGAATTTCTGTACAAACTCACTCAATTGTAGGAGGCCTACTCCCTTCTGAACAGAAACAGAAAGAGTGAAAACTACTAGGAAGAAGACAGAAAAGCTCCCCTTCACTTAAGTTTTACAGGAGTCACTGAGATCGTAAAATTATATTTTGGGCTATCATAAAAAGTTTTCAAATATATCTGAAGATAAAACATATTCCTTTGAAAATTTTACCTAGACATATATGGAGTAATAAAAACAATTTACACTTACATTCAATATTTACACGTTTTTCAAACGTACATTCAACATTTACTCTTTTTACAGACTTATATTCAACATTTACACATTTTACAAACTTGTATTCAAAAGGAAACTCTTTAGAACTATTTTACAAACTTTAGCACATATCTAGAGGAGATTTCTTAACTATTTACCAAACTTATATTCAAAAGGAAGCTCTATAGAACTATTTTACAAACATATTTAAAAGGAAACTATTAGCAACCATCTAGAAGAGATGTCTTAACTGAAATATTACATTTTCTTTTTTCTTTTTTTTTTTTTTTTTTGGTTTTTCGAGACAGGGTTTCTCTGTGTAGCTTTGTGCCTTTCCTGGAACTCACTTGGTAGCCCAGGCTGGCCTCAAACTCACAGAGATCCGCCTGGCTCTGCCTCCCAAGTGCTGGGATTAAAGGCGTGCGCCACCACCGCCTGGCTACATTTTCTTTTAACAAGACAAAGTATGCAGATCATTTCTAAAGTTCAGAGTTTATATCAGCTTTGATATTAATCTGAAAGTTTTCTTGAGAGTTTGAAGTCAGAGCCTAATTTATCAGTGGCTCTAAGCTTGACTAAGGGTAAAATTCCCTCTTCTTAATTTTTTAAAGCTGCTTTTTAAGATTATCATGAGCATTTCAATTATGACAATGTTTCTCTCTTGCTTTTCAAGCAAAACTTAAGTTTTTTACTTTTTTTTTAATTGGTCTGTACGTGTTTTCTATACTTAAAGCAATTTCCCAGTGTATGGACTGCTTTCTCTTGTTTTCTTAAGGGTTTCAAAATGACTTGAGAAGCGTCATTAGCATCCTACTTGCCTCCTAACAGGCATCCCCTGTTTCTCATTTTCAGGTGGTAAGGCTAACAAGGCTTGTGGAAAAAGTGGCATTTTTAACTCCTTAAGCTGTTTAAAATTAATTAAAACATGCATTTGCTCAATAATTCCCTTGGGTGTCTTGCTACTCTGCTACAACGAACGAAAGCTTCTGTCTCAGACTGTCTGCGTTTTCTTCTGGGCCTGCTTGCCTATGCTGCCTCACTTTTACAAACTACATTTCCCAAGTTGCCTTTCTCTATAGCATGGCACTATTACAAACTACATTATAGACTACATTTTCCAAGGTGCCTTTCCCTATATCATCACGCTGCTATGAACAAACTACATTTCCCATGCTGCCTTTCTGGGTCCAGTCTGTATTTGTTCTGAAGCCAAAATCAAGGTTTTGCTTTTTTCACAGGTTTTTGTCTTCCCTAAGCTTGCATTAGGACACCTTCATTATCGTTTGACAGATGCACCTCTCTAATCAGATTTTTCACCTGACACAGTTCCCAGAGCAGATCACGCCTGTCTGCATGCACTCAGATAGGTACTTATTGCCAGAAGCAAAAACCCTTGGGTGCTTCGCTTCCCCGCCTCACTAGGTCAGTGAAAAGGAATGAGAATACTTTTTTAAAAAGAGCTTTTTTAGAAAGATATTTTCCCCCAATAGAAAAAAAGAAAAGAAAGAACTTTTTTCACAGCATGGGCGCTGTGTAGCCCCATGGGCCTCGCATTCAAGTGGGCGACTCTCTCAGTTCCTGCTGGCCTTGTTTATACAGCCAAGTTTTGTCTCAGCTTTTCTCATGCTGTCATTACTGCTAGAACTTAGACCTTGTCTCCATCAATGCAGGGAGGATTTCAAAGTCTCCACTGCTGCCTTCACACCAGCAGCTTCTCCTCAGCTGCCATTCCACCCTAGGGGGGTGTTGTCCCTGCTTGGCTCTCTGCCTGTGCTTTCCGAGGCATCTTCACTACTCTCTAGCCTAGGGGATTCTGGCTAGGGTCTAAAGTATCTGCTGTTTTTCTAATACTGGCTTGAAGGGGAGATAGGACTAGCAGAGAGGATTGCCCTGTTCCAAGAGGTTTTTTGTTTTTTCTAGAGCATTATAGGTGATTTTCCCATACTGATAAATGTTATTTCCAGGTGAGTTAAATTTTTAACCTTACAGAAAGAAATCTGAGCAGGAAAGACCTGAAGAGCTTTCAGTTTTTTAGAGAGAGATTACTAAGTTTTCCCAAGACTTCTGTTCCCTAAACTTTGGCTTCATGGCCAAGAGAAAGCTAATTCTGGTGGTCTGGTGTTTTCATGCATTAACAATATCAGTGGAGTGAAGAGTTTTATTTCACTCACATTTGCCTCGGAAAATTCTTTCCTCTACCACTCAGAACTCAGATCTAAGCTGTCTACAGGACAAAAGCTTCCACAGGAATCTTTTTCTGCCTGTTTTTCTCATAGTATTTTTTCATGACTCTGATTTCTCTCAGGAGTTTGCTTTCATAGTCCCATAGTTCCTCTGTCTTGTTACTTATCTAATCCTGTTTTTCTTATACTGTATTCCTATATTCTACCTTATATCTTTCCTTTTTACCCTAAGTTCTTCCTATACTATATTCCTACATTCTACCTTATATTTTTTTCCTTAATGAGTTCAATTCCCAGCAACCACATGGTGGCTCACAACCATCTGTAATGAGATCTGGTACCCTCTTCTGGCCTGCAGTCATACATGCTTTATACATAGTAAATAAATAAATCTAAAAAAAAAATTGAGAGAGAAAAAAGGAAACCTAGAGAGAGAGATATTCACTGCAGCTTCACTTTTCACTTGGCATCTTTCAGCCACTTCACTTTCACTCCTGAAAATAAAATACCCCCACCTTAATTTTTACAACATAATCAAACATGCCCAAACTTCCTGTGGGACCCTCAACCCTCCTTTTGCCAAGTCCCTGGTCCCTGTTCTGGCGCCATCTGTGGAAGACCAGCTCCCATTTTTCCCCCAGGGTACTCTTGAAGAGAGTGAAGTGAGAAATATTTAGATAGAAGGATAGAAGGGATAGAAACAGAAACACGGGATAGCCTGGGGGCGGGGTGGGGGTGGGAGGGCTGGATCCTTATCCACTGGCCCCTTCTGTCTCTTCTAAAGGGCTATTTATAGGAATGTCAAGGGGTGAGCAAAGACACCCCCCCCCAGCTCAGCCAAGTGTAGACCCTTCCAATCACCTAGTAATCATGTACATGGTCAAGCAATCCTCTAATGCAGCCCTGCTGGGTAAAGCAAGCTCAGATCTTACTAGGAAACCTTTGTGGGCCTCCACACTCCTCCCAACTTCTATATTCCTCTCCTTGGTATTCTTGCATTCTAGAACATGAAACAAGAAAAGATCCTAAGGCCTGAATAGTAGGTACCTTCCAACATAGTCTACATAGCAAGTTCCAAGCCATCAAGGGATATATAGTGTGACCCTGTCACAAGAACAAACAAAAAAACATAGTAGGGAATTCATCTTGTTCTTTCCCTTTCCCAGTAGGAAAATCAGAATTTGAACAAAGAGAGATGATTTTTGTCTTTAATTGGTATATAAAAATAGTAGTAGGATTTAAGAACTTAAAATTTATAGATGGTCTGGCTTCTCCTCAGCTATATTCCTTTATCCTAGTAGATGCCTGGCCCTGAAAAGTACTCATGTGGAACATAAACTAGGAGTTAAAAGAATAAATAAGTGACATAGCCCTTGTCAGAGGCATCTTTAGTCGCTGAGCTCAGTATTGTTGGCAGAAAAAAAAATCACATAGCAGTCTAGGAAAACAGCAAGGTGTGAGTGATGATCAAAAGAAAGCTGTAAACAAGCTGGAGGATGAAATTAAATAGGAGATAGTCTAGTAGAAGAGAGGTTAGACCTAAACACAGGAAATATATCTGCTGATATTATATTTTTAATATTCTAGGACAGTTTGAGAACCTAAGGCTGACTATAGCAAAGGACAGCTGTGTCCAGTTTGATTTACATGCTTAATGTAAGAGTCACAGCCAGTTTTTAGTTAAGACTGTCTCCTCTGAGAGAGGATGGACATCTGTACCCTTGAGTATAGCACAGCAGTGATGGCCTTCACAACTATATTCCTTTATTGAAGTGAGTTGTCATCTCTGAGGAAAAACAACTTCTGCAAAAAGTCAGTGAATAAGAAGTCATGATGGACAAGTTTGCAGGAAACTGCTCACAGAGTTCCATCTCTGCTGTGGTAAAAGAATCCTAGTGAATACATTGTCAGTTACTAAAATGGTTTGGGTGCCCTCTAGTGGGAGTTCCTCTTAAAATGCTATCAGAAAGTCAGATTCTGAAAGGAAGGCTCTAGTATGAGAATTTAAGGAGAATTAAGTGAATGATAGTTTGAGTTTCCATCCCTAGGAAAGGGGTTTTAGTTTTTTAATTTTTTTTGCAAAGTTAACCCTTCATATAAGGTGATTTGAATTCCAAATACAGTATATTTAAAAGGTTTAAGCCTTAATGGCTCATGCCTGTAATCTCAGCACTTTGGAGGAAGATTGCTATAAGTTCCTGTCTACCCTGGGCTACAGTGTAAGATACTATTTTTTTAGAGTCCAAAAGTATGCAAGCACAAAGAATAACTGGCAGGTGATACTATAGAATTCAAACATTTTGGGATATATATGCTTCCTGACTTGCTCCAGTAATAAGCTCTGTATAGAATTTTTAGAACTAAAATTAAATACAGAAGTCATAAGCATAAGGAAATCATTTCCCTCCTGTCAGAATGTCTGTGGGTTGGTTTTAGAGTAAGCACTGTGAAATTCTCCCCTCCTTCTCGTCCACACCTATCCCCATGTTGCCCCATTTTATATCTCCAATTGGACATCTCTTGCCCTTAGGGCTAGGACAATTTAGGGGGAAGACACAGCTCCACATCCTTTTTTTTCCATCCCTAGAACACCAGCTTTGGGGCAGAACTCCTCTAGAACCAAACCAATCCCGTTCTCGCTTTACTCTTTCTCTTAGGGTTCATGTCGGTATGTCATTTGTCACTAACAAAACACTTGCCCTTAAAGCATTATGGTCGGTGTAGAATAGCTATGCTGTTCTTCAGCTTTTATGGCTTTTTTAAAAGTCTCATTTTTAAAATCTCTTGCCTTACGGAGTTTATCAGCCTAAAACATTAACAAAAAACTATAAATCACCTTTTCTATTTCATGCTTTTGATTTAAAAAATAAAGAATCGTGACATGACTTTTATCTTTTTAGACTATTTTCATCTGTTGTGTTGCTTCTGTGTGTTTAATCGTGCAATCCTTTTCTTTAAATGTATAAAAATGTTCCTCTTTAACAACCTCACCACTTTTTCTTACTACTATTCCATCAATTTTCTAGTCCTATGAGGTGGTTTTCATTAGCACCCCGTGTACTAATCTTCCTTTGTAATGTGTGTTTATTTAACTTCTGGGGCCTTAAATATAGTAACAATAAGGACAGTAAGAATAAATATAAGTGTCTGACTGTAGCTCAAAACAAACAAAATCAGAATGGTATTTGTTAGATCACTAACATTTTGAGAGTTTTCTGTGTATAAGTCACTGAGCCATGTTCTTTGTATATATAAAAAAAGCTATAGCTACCTTCCCTTTAGTTGTCAAAGACAAATTTTAAAGCCAACAATACAGTGGCACATTTAAGTATAGTGAGTACAGAAATCAGAAAGGAGTTCAGCTGTAAAGAGTTTTTTGAAAGAGGTAGTTATTTAGCTAAGTCTTAAAGAAGAATAGAACAGCATGAGAGTGAAGTAAAGGCCAAATTGCATATGGCTCAGGCCAGCTGCCTGGAGTGGAAGTTTGATTTAGCACAGTAGTAAGATAAGTAGGCAGGCATCCTCTAGCATAGTGACAGAGGGCCTTTAATGCCCAGTATAGACACTTCAACTTACACATTTACATGGTAGATAAGTGGTAGAGTACTGTACATTTTTTAGTAAGGGACTAAAATGTAATCAAAGATTGTTTTAGGATTGTCATGCTGAAAGGTTAGATGAGCACTGAAGCCTGTTGGGACCCTCCCTAGCTGTATCATCCTCGGTCGATAATGCCTAGAACTTGTAGAGCACAGTAGAAACAGGAAGAAGCAGTTGTCCAGAGAATTTCCAGGAAAATTTCTTCAGGACTCCAGTCTTCCTGGGAATCTGTATTCCAGATACCTAATGGTCTCAGCTAGAACCTTGGCGATTATGATGAACTTCACCCTTCTTCTCACTCATGTACCCATAAAGCACCATATCCTCTCATTTCTACCAAATGTACCCCTTTCTGTCTCCCAATTCCAGTGTCCAGATTCCTGTAGCCTCACACTTAATGTTTTTGAAAACCACATCTGACCATGTCACTGTCTGAGGTAAAATTCTTCTATGGAGCAAATTCTTGACCTCATACAAAAGAGGCCTTCTTAGATTTTATTTGCACATGCTCCCTACTCTTACTAGCTTTGAACTTTCTGTTGCCCAAATGCTGTATGATTCTTACCAGGCATCTATGTGTGCTGCCCTCCTTATTGTAACCCCCTTCTTTCCTGCTTCACACTGCGGGAAATCTCAGACCTTCTCTGTCCTTTTATGATACCTTGTACTCATTACTTAGTATCGTGGCTGTTCCACAATAGGATGATTTCACTGGTAACCAAACACTGGACGGTACACTTCACATAGGGAATAAAACTCTGTCTTATTTTCTTTTACCCAAGCTCATTCAAGGCCAGATGCAATCCCTGTCATATACTTACCATTCAATAACTGACTAATGAAGGAAAATAAGAAAATTTAGAGTTACTTATTGGATATAGAGACTTAAAAAAAATTTAAATGACTTCAAGTTTTCAAACCCAGATAGCTAAGACTGGTACCACCATTTTAATACACACACACACACACACACACACACACACACACACACACACATCCAGAAAAAGGACTAGTTTGAAAAGCTTTTAAATTTTACTTTTTCTGTGTTTTGACTTTTCTGTCAGAGTATATGGAAATAGCCAGCAAATAGTTGGAGGTGAAGAATTCTAGAAACTTAGAAGACTTTACAGAGGACTGGTTTTCTGAAGCCTGTTCTCTAAAAGTCAAAGTTTAAAAGCCCCCGTCTGGCTGGCCATGGATATGTCAACCTAACAAGAATTTCCTGTCTTCTGTAGTGCATAGTAGTCTGCTTGAGGTATTTCCTTCTTGCTAGCTCAGAAACTCTGGTTCTACATGTCCTGTGCTAAACTGAATGGGCCTTCCACACTAAGTATATTTTAGTAACGTATTTTACCTGTATCAGTTTATTTTTTTTTTACTCTGTGGTTTCAACTCAAAAACATTCTAGAAAGAAAGTTTACCATCCTATAACTGAGATTTTTATTAAGTTACTCCTTTGACAAAAACCAGAAGTGTGGAAGCCATTGAAAAGGGAGCATTGGGACAAGGGGTAACTTAGTGGTAGAGGACTTGCACAAAGCTTGCCCTTTTAATTCCAGCACTGAAAATAAAAAGGCAGAGAGCATTTGATTCTGTTGGTTGGTTGGTTGGTTGGTTGGTTGGTTGGTTGGTTGGTTGGTTGGTTTTTCGAGACAGGGTTTCTCTGTGTAGCCTGGCTGTTCTAGAACTCACTCTGTAGATCAGGCTGGCCTTGAACTCAGAGATTCACCTGCCTCTGCTGGGATTAAAGGTGTGTACCACCACACCCCGCCAACCATTGGACTCTTAATCTAAATAACATTCAAGTCAAACTAAAATTACCACCGTGTCAATTTGTAGGCATTGTATGTTCTGAGTAGCAGATCTTCCTAACGAGTGTCTCTTTTGTAGGTTGCTAAATAACCATCATGATGATGCCTCTAAATTCATCTGGCTCCTGGCAAAGCCCAGCTGCATCTATCTGGAACAGGAAGATTTTATTCCTTTACTTCAGGTGATTTTTAGTATCTTTTAAAAATGGAATTTATTTTTGGAGTTTGAAAAGGGGGTTTTGTTTGTTTGTTTAGCTGGTTGACTAGTTGGTTCTGGGGTTGTCTGTCTGTTAGAGACAGAGTCTTACTGTATAGCCCAGACTAACATCAAACTCTTAATCTCAGATGCTAGGATTAAGGTACAGGTCACCATGACTGGTAAAACGATTTTTTTTCTTTTTTCATTTTAAAGTACAACTATAATACTTCGTCAGTAGAGATACATACATCTTGAGGCCAGATTGCTAAGAATGGTTTTTAAATTTGTTTTAGTAGTAAAATCTTTTGTTAAATGAGATGTAAAACAGAACCCATAGTATAAAATAGACAAAACAGGGCTGTTTCCACTACATTCAGCCTCCTCCTTAGTCACTCACAGTAATCACAGAAACATCTTATGAAACTTTAAAATTTGAAAAGATAGCTTGGAAGGGGCTGGAGAGATGGCTCAGAGGTTAAGAGCACTGGCTGCTCTTCCAGAGGTCCTGAGTTCAATTCCCAGCAACTACATCGTGCCTCACAGCTATCTATAATGGGGTCTAGTGCCCTCTTCTGGCATACAGGCAAAACACTGTATACATAGTAAAGAAATAAACTTTTTTTTAAAAAAAAAGATAGCTTGGAAAATACTATTACCAGCCATAGTTAAGGACCTAACAGGAACTTACAGCTGCTGGAAGAGAGAAAATCAGTTTTCTTAATAGCGTGACAGTGACACTGAGTTTATCAACTATACTCCAGGGCAAGCCTCATGCTCAGAAATAGGTGGTGGTGGTGGTGGTGGTGGTGGTGGTGGTGGTGGTGGTGGTGGTGGTTTTGGTTTTTTGTTTGTTTATTTTTTTAATAATGAGAAAAACATGAAGTTGGGCATCCAGGAAGAGCAGGAGGAAGAAAAGATAATGATCAAAAAATGTATGAAAATTTTTAAAAAATAATCTGGTGAGATGCAAGAAAGGCTGTGGAATAATCAAAACAACTATCATGAACTCTGGAGTCTTCACTTGGGGCATCTTGACTCTTTGATTTAAGCACATATCCAAAATGTCCCTCCGGTTTTTTCCACTAAGATTTATTTGTACATAAGATTAGAATAGGAAGAAGCTGTGCATGGTGAATACTAAGGCCTGCCTATAATCCTAGCGCTAGGAGACTGAGCAAGAGGAGGTAACCTATGCTATATAACATACCAGATCGGTCTCAAGAAACCAGTGAATGAATAAATAAATAATGAAATAAGAGAATGGAAACTTGAATCAAGCATACTGAGATCTCCAAAGACAGTTGTCACCAGCCCATAAAGGTAGACAGAAACAGAGTGTGTGTGTGTGGGGGGGGGGGGGGGTATTTGTAGGGGAGAAAGTAAAAAAAAGACACAAAGCCTGCCTGTCAAAACACTCCAGCCTAGGAACAATTTAGGTTAAGGGCAATGGGCCCTATTACTATCACCAGATTTCAGGGATATTAGTAATTTATTTAGTTGCATAAGCTCTGTATTTACTCATCCAGGGTACTCACCCATGTGGAACAATTTTTACTAATGGAGCCAAATAAATGAAACAAGAGTACACTTGTCTTTTTTTCTTTTCTGTTTCTGAGATGTTAAAATCTGTTGTTTATAAATATGTTTTCTACATGTAGAAAGGATATATCTCAGATCTTTAAGAGAAAATCTCAGAGCTGTAAGTATGTTTTGGGATGCAAATTGGCCCAGTGGTTAAGAACAATGTTGCTCTTTCAGAGGGTCCAGGTTTTTGATTCCCAGCACCCAAATGACAGCTTCAACATCCTGTTCTGGCCTTTGTGAGCACCAGGCATGTGATGCACAGATATACATGCAGGCAAAACATTCATACACATAAAATAATAAATTCAAAAAAATTTTAAGAAGTTTTTATTTTCTTTTACTTCTTTGAGTTTTTGACCTTTAGCCCTTATCTACCAGTCTAGAAGAAAATGTTAACTTTTCTGAGGTTCCTTCAGCATGGAACTGTACCCTAGGTCTGAAGTTGGGGGTTATTTTTGAAGTAGCAATAATCCATGACCAGAAGATCCTTCAAATCCAGATATTCTTTGCTTCTTTTGTACAATAAATCACTCCAGGATCTAAGAGAGAGAGAGAGAGAGAGAGGGGGGGGGGGAGAGAGAATGTATGTGGATGTAACACTCTGTACTCATGGAAGCCAG
This sequence comes from Peromyscus eremicus, assembly GCF_949786415.1. NCBI lineage: Eukaryota > Metazoa > Chordata > Mammalia > Rodentia > Cricetidae > Peromyscus > Peromyscus eremicus. Next base: position 95,380,991 of record NC_081422.1, on the reverse strand, counting down.
AGGGTAACATCCTGCTCCATCACTCTCCACCTTATTCCTTTGAGACAGGATATCTCACTGAATCTCAGCTCAGCTAGTAGCCAGAAAGTCCCAGTGATCCTCCTATCTTTGTCACCATAGCACTGGGGAAGACATTTAGCAAGGATACAAATTTTTAGATAGGAGTATATTCAAGAGATTATTGTGCAATACACTGAATATAACAATGTATATTCTTTTTTGTTTTTTTTTACTTTGAGACAAGGTCTTGCTGTGTAATCCTGACTGTTCTGAAAGTCACTATGTAGACCAGGTTGGCCTTGTACTCAGAGATCCTCCTGCCTCTGCCTACCAAGTACTTGGATTAAAGGCATGTGCCACCATGCCTTACTATAATGTATATTGTTGAAAATTCCTAAGAATAGGTTTTAAATGTTTTCACCACACATGAAAAAAATTAGTATTATGACTTCTTGGGATATTGAGAATAAGTGATTGTTGATGCTCAGCTCTAAATAGGACATTTATACCACACCATCTGAGGCTCAGAAAACATCATGAAAAAGCAGAAAGAATGTAAGAGCTGGAAGATTGGGAGAAGGACTGTTGAAATGTTATCATTTCCTGATATAGCCGTTGAAAATATAATCTCACAGCAGCTGTAGTTGTTTGGACTGGGCATACACAAGACTGGGCCTGTCACCAGCCATGGTTCAGGGAGGGGGATCATGTGGCCCTAACCTTCTGTCCTTGTTTGCTTCTCCATTGCTATGATAAAGCACTAACCAAAAGCAACTTGGGAAGGAAAGGGTTTATTTGGCTTACATGTCCCTATTACAGTCCATCATTAAGGGAAGTCAAGGCAGGAACTGTGGAGGAAAGCTGCTTATTGGCTTACTCTCCATGGCTTATTCATCTTGCTATCTTATACTACTCAAGACCATCTGACCAGAGGTGCTACTACCCAAGTGAGTTGAGCCCTCCCACATCAATCATTAGCCAAGAAAATGTTCCACATCATGCCTTCAGGCCAGTCTGATGGAAGCAGTTCCTCTCTTGAGATTCCCTCTTTGCACGTCTAGATTTGTGTCAAGTTGACAAAAACTAACTAGCACATCTTACCTGCTGAATTACTGGCTACTGATAGATTCTAAAGAAGGGACAGTCATTTCCCTTAATGTTTTAGGATTGCAGTACATATCTGTAAGACATTTGATTCACAAATCGACAAATATGGCCAATTTAAAATTTTATATTTAGCCGGGCAGTGGTGGCGCACGCCTTTAATCCCAGCACCCGGGAGGCAGAGCCAGGCGGATCTCTGTGAGTTCAAGGCCAGCCTGGGCTACCAAGTGAGTTCCAAGAAAAGGCGCAAAGCTACACAGAGAAACCCTGTCTCGAAAAACCAAAAAAAATAAAAATAAAAAATTATATTTAAACATATTATGTGTGTAGAAAATCATGTATTATAAACATGCTTATAATAAAGTATTTGTTAAATTTTCAATGCATTATGCAGTATTCCAGAATATAGGATTAGCTCAACTAACTGTAAGTTTACTCCACAAGAAGGAAACGCTTCTGAAGAGTTTTTAATGTTTATTAACTTAATTTTGATTTCAATCTTTTTAAGGATGTGGTAGACACACACCCTGGCCTCGCCTTCCTGAAAGATGCTCCAGAATTCCATTCCCGCTACATCACCACGGTAAGATGAGTACTAATTTGTCATAATAAAACTGCTTAAGTCATCTCTTTATTGTTACCTAGCATCCAGATTTATACAAAAGGTAATTTGGGCTATAATGATTATTTTAAATGGAAAGAAGTTAAAGAGTGAAAATAAATGAGTAATTTTTTTGTTTTGTTTTTTCAAGACAGGGTTTCTCTGTGTATCTTTGGAGCCTGTCCTGGAACTCGCTCTGTAGATCAGGCTGGCCTTGAACTCACAGAGATCCACCTGACTCTGCCTCCTGAGTGCTAGGATTAAAGGCATGCGCCGCTGCCGCTGCCGCCACCACCACCCGACAAATTTTTTATTTATATTCATATCCCTTCACATGTGGGTCAATACTTAACAGAGGTTGGTAGTATAAAATCCCACTAATATTCTGTCTGGTATTGTGAGGCATATATTTACTCTTTTTTTGAGATGTATTTTTATTTGTGTGGTTGTTTTGCCTCCATGAGTGTCTGTGCTCATGTGCATTTGGTACCTGAGGAAGCCAAGAGAGAGCATCAGATTCCCACTGGAGCTTCAAGATTGTTGTGAGCTGCCATGTGGGTGCTAGGAATAGAACCTGGGTCCTCTGGAAAAGCAGCCTGCCTGTGCTCTTAACTTCTAATCCACCTCTCTATCTATGTCTTTATTCTTACAAATTTTCATATTTGGTTGAGCTTTAGCATTTCCAAGTAATACTGAAAATAATTGTTAGCAGTTTATCCTCCCCCAAAAAAGATGTCTCTTGACCCCTAAAATTGTGTCTAGAGATAATGAGAAGTAGCTTTTGTGTAAACAGAGAACAAACCATGTAAGGATCTAAAATAACATGCTCACAACTCCGTTTTGTGAGGTTCTCACACTCCTTGATTCTCAGGTATAGTCTGATCTAATGAGTCACAGGTAGATGTCATCATGAGTGAGAGGGTACAGGCCAGCAGTGAAGTCTCGGATTATTTGGGCATGAAATATCCAAAACGCGAGCTTGTGGACAGAAATTTCTCTGTTCCTGCCTTGCCCAGCAGTCTGGACGAATCTCTCCCACCCGTGGTCCCACAGCTGCTTATAAAATACTCAGAGGCTTATATTAATTACAAACTGTATGGCCTATGGCTTCAGCTTCTTGCTAGTTAGCTCTTTTATCTTAAATTAACCCATTCCTCTTAATCTGTATGTTGCCACATGGCCATCTGCTGGTATCTTTCACAGAGGGCTGATGTTTCTCTCGACTCAACCCTTCTTCTCTATATATCTCTGCTTGGATTTCCTGCCTGGCTGCAATCTTTCTTGCCATAGTCCAGAATAGCTTTATTTATTATCCAAAGGGAGCCACACATATTCACAGCGTACAGAAAGACATCCCACAGCACTTCCTATTCACAGATATACTCAAGTGAGACCTTTGCCAATGGCTTACTTAGATAAACAAGGCAGTCTCCTCTAGGGAGAATTCTGTCACTATGAGAGTATAGTTCTAATATAACAAATGGCTACTGCATTATTTGAGTATTTTCCTTTTGTTAGAATGTCTTTCTTTGCTTTTCCATTGGTTCTCTTTTGATGCTATAAAACTTTGTAAGATTTTGACCAGTAAGAAGACTCAGCAGCTAGACGTAGTGATGCCTGCCTTTAATCCAAGCACTTAGGAGGCAGAGGCTGGTGGATCTCTATGAGTTTGGAGGCCATTCAAGTCTACAAAGCAAGTTCCAGGACTACACAGAGAACCCTGTCTACAAAACAAACAAACAAACAAACAAAAAAACAAAGGCTCAGCAGCCTAGCCAGCAAGCCTAATGACCTGAGTTTGATGCCTAGAACAACATGGTGGAAAAAGAGAACCAACTCCCATAAGTTGTTCTCTGACCTCCATACTCACACACCATGGAATGTGTACACACACACACACACACACACACACACACACACACACACACACACGAGAGAGAGAGAGAGAGAGAGAGAGAGAGGATTAAATTTTAAAATAAAATGGAAGATTTGTTTTCTAAGCCAGAGGTGGTGATACTGTCATTGCAGACTATCTCAGAAGTCATTTTTGCTTACTAGTCACGCTGTACTCTAGCCATCCTCTCCACACAATCCCCTAGCTACTTTCTGACTTGTTGACTCCTAATTGATCTTTCTGCTTCTACCATCATTGCCCATACAGACTAGTCTTCCCAAAACATTATCCTTTAAAAATACAAGTCAGATCACATCACTCCTCTACTCCAACCTTCCGATGGTCTCCCATCTCACTTGGAGTACAAGCCACAATTCCTGTCAGTACTCCGTCATCCCCCACATACCTTTGCAACTTTGCTCATTAATGTTTCATTATAGAATTTTCAGACAAAATTTATTTTGATTCCCCTATCCACCTGTTCTCTCTCTTTGTGACCCCTCCACTTTGTACCCTTCTATTTGTAGTAACCTCCTTTCTGTTTTCATGTCACATGTGCTCTGCTGCCCTCCTCCCTTCTCTAATACCTCTTTCCCCCTGTATAATCCTGTTTCAAGTTTCGTAACCCAGACCCACACCCAAACCTCCCACATGGGTACAAACATTGAAAACTAGGGTCCTGGGTCTGAAGAAATGGTTCACATTTAAGAGCACTTGCTGTTCTTGCAGAAGACCTGGGTTCAGTTTCCAGCACCCACATGGCAGCTCTTGACCATCTAAATCCAGTTCTGGGGGACCTGGTCCCCTCCTCTGACCTCTGTAGCACTACATGCATATGATGGACTTACATGCAGGCTGGCAAAACACTCATAGACATAAAATAAAAGTAAATAAACCTCTTAAAGAATAGAATCCACATATGAAAGATAGCATGAAATATTTGTCTTTCTGAGCCTGGTTTACTTCACTTCGTATGATGGTTTCCAGATCCTTCTATTTTCCTGTGAATTTCATTCTTTCTTATAGCTAAATAAAATTCCTTTGTGTGTGCATATTTTTTCAATGTCCACTCACTTATTAGTGGACATCTAGGCTGGTCTCATTTCAGTAAACATAGATGTCTGTGTATCTTTGTAGGAGACTATAGAGGCCTTTGGATAAACGCTCAGATGTAGTATAGATGGGTCATATAAGAGTTCTATTTTTTAAGTTTTTAGAGCCTTCCCTACCAATTTCCATAATTATTGTAATAGTTTACAACCTGTCTTAGTTAGGGTTTCTATTGCTGTGAAGAGACACCATGACCACATCAATTCTTATAAAGGAAAACATTTAATTTGGGGTGGCTTGCTTACAGTTTCAGAGGTTCAGTCCATTATCATCATGGCAGGAAGCATGGCAGCGTGCAGGCAGACATGGTGCTGGAGAAGTAGCTGAGAGTCCTACATCTTGTAGGCAACAGGAAATGGTCTCTGACACTGGAAGTAGCTTGAGCATAGGAAACCGCAAAGCCCACTCCCACAGTGACACACTTCCTCCAACAAAGCCACACCTCCCTTTGGGGGCCATTTTCTTTCAAACCACCATATCCCTTCCCCTCCACAAGCTGTAATAAGGATTGCTCTTTCCCTACATTCTCATCAGCATTTTTTATCATCTCCTTTTAAAAAAAATGTGTATGTGTCTTAGTTACTGTTCTATTGCTGTGGTGAAACACCAAGATAAAGGCAACATATAGAAGGAAGAATTTAACTGGAGGCTTGCTTAGTTTCAGAGTATTAGTCCATGACCAGCACAGCAGCAAGCAGGCAAACACAGGACACTAGAGCAGTAGCTGAGACTAGACAGGTGTTATACAACTGAGCTACATTCCTAGTCCTGTGAAGTTATTCTTGCTTAAGGGGTCTAATTCATGAGATGGCTCAGCAGGTAAAGATGCTTCCCCGAGAAACCACACAGAAAAAGGACAGAACTAATTCCCACAGGTTGTTCTCGGCCTGCATACACACACACAGAGTTTTTTAAATAATTCTCCATTAATTCTGCAGATCCAAAGGGAATTATTAAGTCTTGGTTATTGGCTGTTCTGTAAACTCAGGGTACATTAACAGCGTAACTGAAGTTTTTCATTGTGTGCATATAATCCCAGCTCTTTCAGAGGCTGAGGGAGAAGGATCTCGAGTTTGGGACCAGCCTGGGCCATGGAGCAAGGTCCTGTCTCCAAAAAAAGAAAAAAAAAAAAAGAAAATGAAAAGGAATATCCTGGAAATTGTGTTTTATTTAGAATTCATTCTCAGAAAAGAACTTAATGAACACAAAAGTAAAGAGATAAATATTCTTCATTCTTTCTAGTTTGCTGTTTTTTTTTAACATGCCTGAACCTATAGTAGTCTGTGCTATTCTAGCAACTAGGACCCAAGGAATTTAAGATTTTAAAGAAAAAAGCCATGAAATTCCATTTTTTTAGGAAATTCCATCAGCTTAATAATTGTTGAACAAAAAACTATACTAGTCACTCATAGAATACAGTTAATTATCTCTGCTGTCATCATTTTCATAGTATTTGCATATTATTGCTTAAATGTATGAAATTTATACTTTGGTGTTAGCATTGTGTTACTTTGTCTCCAATTTACAAGAATGAATCTATTACTCAGAAATAGGCATGAAACTGCAAAGTACTTATGACAATAATAGAGCAGTTTAAAACAGTAGCATAGATTGAAGAGTATCAAGACTCACTTGGAAGTACAGAATGTGAATGTATACATACTGAGAATAACTGCTACTGTGGTAATTTTATACCAACACTCCAAAAGAAATGTACAGAGAAAAAGTACAACAATAAAGGGCTGGAAATGTGTGTGGCTCAGTGGTAGAGCACTTGTCTGGCATGCAGTGTCCCAGTGCCACAAATAAGTCAAAACAAAAGTGTAACAAGAGTATCTAAAAACAGAACTTTTCATTGGTGCTTTCCAGTGCCCTAGCTATTATGAAATCTAGTCAAATAATGGCATGAAGTAACTGAAACTTTAATATTATTTTAAAATACAATGAGTTTTTTTCTAGAAAAAAAATGCAACATAAGGTCTAGTATGAAATTGGCTAATTGTATTCTTAGGCATGAAAGTGACCGAGCTAAAGAGACACCCTGCTCATAGCAAAAACAATGAAGATCATAATTACATAAATCATAAAGGTCTGTGGTATAGGAATATATATTTCGGTAACTATTTTATCAGTTGTTTTTAGACTAGAAAGAACAGCAACTAAGTAAGGAATTACTCCAAAAGTCAGCTCATATTCTTTATTTCCTGAACATTACCAATGGAAAAAGCCTTTTTGATAGTGAATGAAAATGAAAATATGAAATGCCAGCAAATTATAGCCTTTGGATTGTAGTTTTGTGTGCTGGGCCAAGAAATTGTTGGTGAATAAATAAATGCTCTGCTTATGCATGCCAACATATGCCAGCTTTTGAAAAAGGAGGTGGCCCATTTAAGTTTTTAAAGTGAGCAATGAGCCTTCAAAGACTTCTTTGTGGTACTGGCACCAGCAGTGAAGTTATTCTTAGGCTCACGCAGATGGTGTCTCGGAGGTTTACTCAGTGTCTCACTTAGCCTGAATCTATCACTTTAGGCTAAAATGACTAAGCTGTGCCATAGCTGCTTCTCACCACTGAGAGCTTTTAAACTCACTCCCTTTTTTCTTAACAAAGAAAGAAACCACTTTTTCAGAAAATTTTTAGTTTTCCAAGTTATTTAGAAAGACTGAGAAGAAATTTTAGAGCCATAACAGTTACAGAATGAATTAGTGATCCATTCACTGTGCCTTTTCAGATGGAAGAACCAGGCTTCTGTTGTTTGAGTGTGTCTATCTGCACTCATCACCTGTAATTAGAATTCTTTGTTAATTTCTGTCTGCATTTAATCTACTTTCAAAAATAACATGTAATAAAGCCAAACATTTCCTTTCCTGGTAGCCTATATTGTGAATTAGTTTCCATTTTCATATATGTAAAGAAGGGAAACTGACAATAATTCAACTTGTCTGTCAGGTTGAGTAGAGATTTTAGTGAAAGATTGTCAGTTTCATTCCTCTCACAAGTAGTAAATAATGATTTTTGTTATTTTTTTACATTAAAATGGTGACAGAGTTGTTAAAACGGTAAGCATGGGGAGAGCCAGCTGCTATGTGCTTTCACCACTAGATGGTGGCCCTACTTCAGTGATGTAAAATGCAGACTCGGTAATGGAGAAATAAATGTCTTATGAAGTTGGGCCTCAGAATATAGAGACTGGGAAATGGAAGATACAGATGCATTATTATACATTGCTAAAGAAGCATCTTAGCAAAGGCTTACAGCAGAACACACCTACCAATTTTATTTTACGTGTCTGAGTGTTTTCCTTGCATGTATGTATGTGTATCACATGCCTGCTTGGTGCCACAGAGGTCAGAAGAGGGCATCAGATCCCCTGAAGCAGGTGGTTGTGAACCACCACCTGGATGCTAGGAACCAAACTTAGATCCTCTGCAAGAGCAACGAGTGCTTTTAATCACTGATCCATCTTTCCATCACATAAAACATATGAAAATTTTAAATAATGCCAAAAGGTAGAAAGGGGGCTGGAAAAATGACTCCATAGTTAAGAGTATATACTGCTCTTCTAGAGGACCAGAATTTGGTCCTAGCATCCACATGGGCAGCTCAAAATTACATGTAACTCCAGCTCCAGAGGAATCTGATGCCCTCTTCTGGACTCCATGGGCACCCACTTACATATAGGTGTAACACAAATTGCTAAATGGTCTTATTAATAATAAAAAAAAAAACCTGGAGCCAGATATTGGGGTAAAAACTGAGAGATCAAAGGGATAGAACAAGCCAAGCTACAAGTTCTTATCGCTAGGAAATCCTCGGCATACAGGAAGAGAGAGCTACTTCCTGTATACTCATGCCTATATACCTTTCTGTACCCTGCCATCTTATTTCCTCTCTCTGCCCAGCTATATCACTTCCTCTTTCTGCCCAGCTCTATCACTTCCTATCTGTCTGTCCAGACCTCCAGACCTCTATAGTTAACTAGTGCTGGCATTAAAGGTGTGTGCTACCACGCCTGGCTCTGTTCCCAGTGTGCTTAAACTCACAGAGATCCAGATGGATCTCTGCTTCCCGAATGCTAGGTTAAAGGCGTGTGCTACCACTGCCTGACCTCTATATTTAATATAGTGGCTGACTTTATATAGGTGCTTCTATTCATGTTTAACATAGACATACACTTATTTTAATTTAAAGAATTAGAGAAAAAAATGCAGATCAAAATTTTAGAATATTATATCTTGCTTCCATAAATAATATATTTGAGTAGAATACATAATTTAAGTATATAATCAAAACCAATAAATAAATGTACACAGGGCAGTGGTGGGACATGCCTTTAATCCCAGCACTCAGTAAGCAGAGGCAGGCAGATCTCTAAGTTCAAGGCCGGCCTAGTCTACAGCGCTCGCTCTCTCTCTCTCTCTCTCTCTCTCTCTCTCTCTCTCTCTCTCTCTCTCTCTCCTCTCCCTCTCCCTCTCTCTTTCGCTCTCTTTTTCTCTTACTGTGTCTTTCTTCCTTCCTTCCTTTCTTCCTTCCTTCCTTCCTTCCTTCCTTCCTTTCTTTCTTTCTTTCTTTCTTTTCTTTCTTTCTTTCTTTCTTTTATTGGAGACAAGGTCTTGCTGGTCTTGCTGTGTAACCCGGCTAGCCTGAAACTTAATATGCAGCTCAGACAGGCCTCTAATTCATGATCCTTCTGCCTTTGTTGGTATTACAAGCATGTATCACTATGCCAAGTTAAATGACATTATTAGGGTTTATTTTCCACATCTGATTTCTGTACTGAGAATCTTTTTGGTTTTTAATGACTCAACTTTTAATGTTAAGCTTTTAGGACTGGAGAGATTGCTCAGTGGTTAAGAGAACTACACTGCTCTTACAGAGAAGCTGGGTTTGGTTCCCAGTACCTTTGTGATGACTGCCAACTCCCTGTGACTCCAGTTTCAGGGAATCTGAAGCCCACTTCTGGCCTCCATGGGCGCCTATATGCATGCAGTGCACATAAACTCATGTAGGCACACATACATACGTGTAACAACAAATAAACAATAAGTATCCTCTTTCATCAAGAACCTCTGAATCTGAGTGCTTAGGACCAATGGAGAAATTAAGCACCAGCTACTCTGGCTTCCACCTAATACATAAACCCTGTCCATTTCAGCCTAAGAACTTGACAAAAACTAACATCATGACTTCATAAAACCCAATGCTTTATATAGAGTTAATTTTGGAATGTCTCCCTTATATTGAAGCATTTGATGAGTATAAGGGCACATCTACTCAGTGGTTCTAATTCTGTCCTCTATTCCAAAACAGAAGTCAACTGCTGCTTCTACACAGTAGTCAGTCATTCAGATTGTGATAACATCTTCACTCCAGTCTTCTTTTCCTTAGATTCAGCCTTTGCTACATTAATATCTTTACTGTTCACTTCTATATTTTCTACACATTTATATGCCACTATCTATAAGTCATAGACAAAAATACTTATTTACATGAAATATAAAAAGTTTTTTGGGGGTTGACATCTATCTGTTATTCACAACTTAAGGAATGTATTGTTGAGATAGCTATGAAACCAGCCCATATTTAACATCACAAAGGTAACACAAAATTATTTGTTATATAGCTTCTAAACTTAATTATTATGTCAAGAAATTGTTACTTAGTATACTCAAAGCATCAGGTCAGACACTGGAATGCAAGTCAAGGAAGATGGGGTCTGTTAGAGTTTGCAGTTGGTGATAATCAGGTACACCAGTGTTGGACTCTAACCATAGGAATGACTGAAAGACGTTTGGCAGCAGTAGAAGCACAGGCATCAGAGCTCTCCCCTACTCTCTGTTCCTAAGTTTCCTGTGAAAGGGTGGCCTATGGGCTCCATTGTGGAAGGTCAGGAGTTAGCTCAGAAAGCAGGGATGAGGTTGTGAATGCCAGGCAACAGAAATTAAACCTTCATTCTGGTGCTAAGTTGCCCTGTTTTATTGAGAATTACTCTACTGAAAAATCCAACAACAGAGTGTTGGTTTAGTGTCTCATTAGGTCAAAGTTTTGAAAAGATGAACAGCAGTCTTCACTTTTTTGTTGTTCTTGAACATAGCTTGAAAAGGAGGGTTAACCTCTTCCATCAGAAAATTACCAAAGATCCAGAATTTTTATATTACCAAACTATTAAAAACCAGAGAGCTGTGTGTTGTGGACACATACCTGTGTTGGCAACATTGAAAAAGTGAGACATGATTCCAAGTCAGAGACCAGCCTAGATTACATAGTGAAACCCTATCTCAGAAATAAAATAAAAATACAGAAAAGCTAGAGTACCAAATTGTCCTTCTCAATATTGTTTCTTTTTGGAGGAAAATAAGTGACTACATGTAATACATAAAATGTTTTGCGTGCATCGTGGCCTCCAGCTCTAGGATTGCAGCTTCTGTCTTCTGTAGCTGGAGAGTTTCCGGGTCCTGCCAAGCCCCGGCAGTCCCACAGCCCACTTATAAAATAAACACACAGACTCTTATATTATTTAAACTGTTTGGCCTAATGGCTCAGGCTTCTAGCTATCTAGTTCTTACATCTTAAATTAACCCATTTCTATAAATCTATACCTTGCCACATGGTTAGTGGCTTACCAGTATCTTACATGTTGGTACTCATGGCGGCGGCTGGCAGCATCTCCTGACTCAGTCTTCCTGTTCCCAGAATTCTCTGCTTGTCCTGCCTATACTTCCTGCCTGGCTACTGGCCAATCAGCATTTTATTTATACGGAGTGATATCCACAGCACTTCCCCTTTTCTTTTTTTTCAAAAAGGAAGGTTTTAACTTTCACATAGTAAAATTACAGATAACAAAACAATTATCAAGCAAGAATTACAGTTACAATATTTAGTCTATTTATAATAACTAGTCTATTTGTATTTGGCAAAATTAAAGAAGATACCCTATCTGTCATATGTTTGTGAGTCTAAGGTTTCATATCTAACTTTTCTTTTATAATAACTAAAGAAAATTATAACTATCTAGTCTTCAACTACATCAAAGACCTCAGAAGGATATAATATTACCTGAGAAATGGGAGAAGGATGCAAGCAACTATCGGGAGTCTTGTAAGAGTAAACAGAAACAGCTAGCAGCCTGGACAGTCATCCAAAGTTCTCTTTTAAAGTTGGGGCATCTGTCTTCAGCCTACAGGCCTAGAGTCTCTCAGTCACTTTCTCTCTGTGTCCTGTAGAATGTCTGGCAGTTTCCTCTGTGAAGCAGGAACCTGAAGGACCATTTTGCCAAGCAAAGTTCAGTGGTCACCTTCCTATGGGTCCTGCATGTCCAATTGATACATTTTTTCAAGCAGTCCAGTTTCTTGCCCAAATGGCTATTTTTGTCAAGAAGATAAACTCCATACTGAGTGTCTTCGATGTCCATCCTCATCTCTGAAGTAAATCAGTGCTGCCAGGAGCAGACATGTCTCATTGTCCAGAAAGTTTAAATTTTTAAAACATTTTAAATGCCATATTCTATAGGTCTTTGAACTGTGTGAAGATTACCTACCTAACTGAATTATATCTATGTATACCTAGAAAACTTAACTAACATGGTTACAAGTTTGACTATCATAGAAGACTAATTATTAATCTATATTTCTTAATTATCCATTACAATTTAAATGAATTACATAAACATAATACCTCAAATGAGAATAGAAATTTATATACAGTATAACAAAATTAAGTTTAAACTTGTATCAATAAACTAAAATCCATAGAAATATAAAACATTTTAAACAAGTTGTTGCTCTTTAAAAGTAGGTTCAACAATCTACCCTTTTATCCTATCATTATCTATACTATCCCCTTTTCTTCTTTAAAAAGAGATTGCATTTATAAAAATATTGGTTTTTCTCTGTCCCATACCAGAGGGCTCTTCTCATATGGGACACAAGAATCTCTTAACCTTTTCTTTTAGTAATATGCTTGGGTTTAGAGAAGGAGTGAGCCAATTCCATCTCCAAACCCAGCTTGGTATATTTGGGAATTTGGGCGTAGCTTCTCTTACTACTTCCTGCTGAAGGGGGGGGGGGTGCTATATCTTACAGGGACACAAAGAAAATTTTAGGATTATGGAGTAGTTCATGAGGATGTAGCGTCTGAGCCAGTTGCCTTGAAACTGGATGTTGGATCATCTGGGCCATGTTGTCATCAGAGACCTTTCAGGGGGTCTTGGCTGGTCAAACCTGATATATCTTAATCTGGAACAAATCCATAGCCTTTGGCTTTCTGTGGGAACAAAAGCAGAGCCTCCTATCCAAAGCAATATATCCTTAGATCCAAATTTTGAAGTCAAGGTATCTTTACAATATACATATTGTCTTAACTCAACAGTTTTTACAATCAAATGTCTTTCTGCAGTTAAGAATATCAAAGACAACATAATCCAGATTCTCTGTGTGATATCCATCTTTACGTGGCTTATTTTTTATATTAATTTTACTGTCTCTTTAAAGACTTTAAACTCTGTATTTCTTTATATAACTGTATAGTCTTCCTTTTCCAGTCCTCCCTTACACTGTAGCATACAAATCTCCAGCCTGATCACATTTGCTTCCAGCCTTCTTCCCATTCTGTCTCCAGTTTCTTCTAGTTTCAAATCTGCTAAATTCAGTAAATTGCAACACAATTCTTCACAGACCTCAGAAGAACAATACTCAACTTCATATGGAAAAACAAAAAAAAACAGGATAGCCAAAACAATCCTATACAATAAAGAAACTTCTGGAGGCATCACCATCCTGACTTCAAGCTCTACTATAGAGCTATAGTAATAAAAAACAACTTGGTATTGACATAAAAACAGACATGTTGATCAATGGAATCAAATCGAAGACCCTGACATTAATCCACACACCTATGAACACCTGATTTTTGACCAAAAAATCCAAAATTATACAATGGAAGAAAGAAAACACCTTCAACAAATGGTGCTGGCATAACTAGATATCTACATGTAGAAGAATGCAAATAGATCCATGCACAAAACTCAAGTACAAATGGATCAAAGACCTCAACATAAATCCAGTTACACTGAACCTCACTGAAGAGAAAGTGGGAAGTAGCCTTGAACGCATTGGCACAAGAGACCACTTCCTAAATATAACACCATTAGCACAGACACTGAGAGCAACAATTAATAAATGGGACCTCCTGAAACTAAGAAGCTTCTGTAAGGCGAAGGACACAGTAAATAAGACAAAACGGCAGCCTACAGAATGGGAAAAGATCTTTTCTAACCTCACATCTGACAGAGGGCTGATCTCCAAATATATAAAGAACTCAAGAAACTAGACATCAAAATATCAAATAATCCAATTAAAAATGGGCTATAGAACTAAACAGAGAATTCTCAACAGAAGAATCTCAAATGGCCAAAAGACATTTAAGGAATTGCTCGACATCCTTAGCCACCAGGGAAATGCAAATCAAAACAACTCTGAGATACCATCTTACACCTGTCAGAATGGCTAACATCAAAAACACTGATGACAGCTTATGTTGGAAAAGATGTAGAGAAAGGGGAACACTCCTCCACTGCTGGTGGAAATGTAGTCTTTGCAGCCACTCTGGAAATCAGTATGGCAGTATCTCAGAAAATTGGGAATCAACCTACTTCAAGACCCAGCAATACCACTCTGGGGCATATACCCAAAAGATGCTCAACCACACCACAAGGACATTTGCTCAACTATGTTCATAGCAGCATTATTCATAATAGCCAAAACCTGGAAACAACCTAGATGTCCCTCAACAAAAGAATGGATAAAGAAAATGTAGTACATTTACACAATGGAGTATTACACAGGGCTAAAAAACAATGTCATCATGAAATTTGTATGCAAATGGATGGAACTAGAAAATAGTCATCCCAAACCCAGAAAGACAAACATGGTATGTACTCATTCATAAGCAAGTATTAGACACAAAGCAAAGGATAACCAGTTTACAATCCACAACCCCAGAGAAGCTAGGTAAAGAGGAGGACCCTAAGAGGAAGATGCATGGATCACCCCAGGAAGGGGAAAGGGTTAAGATCTCCTGGGTAAACTGGGATGGGGAATAAAGGGGAGAGGATGGGAGGTAGGAACATGAGAGTTCCAAATGGTCAAGTTGGGCAAGGGACAGAGAGGGAGAGCAATGAAAGACATACTTTTTTTTTTCTTGGGGTTTTTTTATTTTTAAACAAAAGTTATTCATGTAACATATTTTCATTGTAATTTCCCCTCCTGCAATTCCTCCTATATCCTCCCAACATCCCTACACACCAATCTTTGTTCTCTCCCACCTCTTTAAACACACACCAAAAAAAAAAAAAACACAAAATGGAAATCAAAATAAACAAACAAAAAAGATCAATAAGACCCAAAAAAAGGCCAAACAAAGCAAAATGAGTCACAAAGTCTACAAAATACCATGGAGTTCATTTTATGTTGGCCAACTGCTCCTAGGCATGAGGACTACCTTGAAATATGGTTAAATACCCAGTGAGCCTCCATGGAAGAAAACTGATTTTTCCTTTACCAAAGAATATCAATTACAAATAGCTTCTTGGTTAAAGGTAGGAGCCTTTGTTTCCATCCCCTTCTCAGTGCTGGGACCCCATCTCACTTGGACTAGTGTAGGCCTTGTGTGTGCTGCCAGTTTCTGTGAGTTCATATGTGCATCAGTTCTGTTGTGTCTGGAAGACAATGTTTCCTTAGAGTCATCCATCACCTCTTGCTCTTCAGGATTTCTTCTTCTTCCATATACCTCCCTGAGCCTTGAGGTGAGGGCTTTGATGAAGATACCCCGTTTAGGATGAGTGCTCCAAAGCCTCTCACTGTCTGCACATTAACCAATTGTAGGTCTCCATTAATTCTACTGATTTCTGTATGTTAATTTTGTATCCCAGTACTTTGCTGGAAATGTTTATCAGCTGTAGAAGTTTTCTAGTTGGAGGTTTTAGGATCTTTTTTGTAATGAGAGACTCAATACACACAGAGTCTATTATGAGAGTCTATAATACACACACACACACACACACACACACACACACACACACACACACATCAATTTATTAAGGGGTTCTGTGAGGAAAACAGACTCACTGACACAGGATAAGGTAAATCCAGTTGCAGAGTCCTTGGAAAGCTGGGGACCAATCACATGCCGCTTCACACTACCTGATCTAGTCTTCACCCACAAGAGTGAGACCTCCTTTTCTCCTCCCTTGTAAACGGTCATGTAGGCAGATAAGAAGCACCGCCACTATCAGGCCAGATAGCCCAAAGTCATGGGCGGAGCAAATTCCCACTACACTTTCATGTATAAGATTATATCATCTGCAAATAAAGATACTTTGACTTCTTTTTTATTTGTATTCCCTCCATCTAGTTGTCTTGCTGCTTTAACTAAGACTTCAAGTACTATATTGAATAGGTAAGGAAAGAATGAATATCCTTTTCTTGTTCTTGATTTTAGTAGAAGTGATTTGAGTTTCTGTTAGGTTGGTATTGGCTGTAGCCTTGCCTTTATTACGTATGTCCTTGTATTCCTAGTCTCTCTAGGACTTTTATCAGGAAGGGATGCTGCATTTTTTTTCAAAGGCCTTTTCTACATCTAATGACATGATCATGTGGTTTCTGTCTTTTAATCTGGTGGATTGTGTTTACATATGTTAGACCATCACTATTTCTGGGATGAATCGAACTTGATCATGGTAGAAAATCTTTTTGATGTATTCTTGGATTTAATTGGGAAGTATTTTATTTAAAATCATTGCATCTATATTCATAAGCGATATTGATCTATAATTTTCTTTTTTTGTTGGCTCTTTGTGTGGTTTGGGTATCAGGATAATTGTAGCCTTATAAAAAGAATTAGGAGCCAGGTGGTGGTGGTGGTGGTGGTACACATCTTTAATCCCAGCACTCAGGAGGCAGAGGCTGGTAGATCTCTGTGAGTTGGAGGCCAGCCTGTTCTCTGGAGAGTTCCACGACAGCTAGGACTACATAGAAAAACCCTGTTTTGAAAAACCAAAACAGAAAAAAGAAAGAAAGAAAAAGAGAATTAGGAAATATTCCTTTCTTCAGTTTCTATTTTGCAAAGTAATTTGAGAAGAGAAGTATTATTGGTGTTAATTCTTCTTTCTTTGACAGTCTGGCAGAATTCTGTGCTGAATCCATCTGGACCTGGCCTTTGTTTTGTTTTGTTTTTTTAATTAAATTAACTTTATTTTTTCCAGCCTGATCACAGTTTTCCCTCCCTCCCTCCCTCCACTCCCCCAGACCCTCTCCCCACACTCTCCGCCCCGCCCCCAAACCTTCACTATCCCTTCCATCCACTCCTCCTCCTCCTTCCTCTTCAGAAAAGGGCAGGCTTCCCTTGTATATCAGCCAGCCATGGCTAGCAAGTTGCAGTAAAACTGGGCACCTCCTCTCCTATTAAAGCTAGACAAGGCAGCCCCGTAGGAGGAAAGCAGGTAACAGAGTTAAAGACACCCACTGCTTCCACTGTTAGGAATCCCCACAAGAAGACCAAGCTACACAGCTGTAACATGTGCAAAGGGCCTAGGTCAGTCCCATCCAAGCTCTCTGGTTGGCAGTTTAGTCTCTGTGAGCCCAGGTTAGCTGATTCTGTGGGTTTTCTTGTGGTATCCTTGGCCCCTCTGGTTCTCACAATCCTTCCTTCCCCTCTTCCACAGGATTCCCCAAGCTCTATCTTATGTTTGGCTATGAGTCTGCATCTGTTTCCATCAGTTACTGGATGAAGTCTCGCTGATGATAGTTGGGCTAGGCAGCAGTCTGAGTATAGCAGAATATTGTTAGGAATCATGTCATTACTTTTTTTTTTTTTTTTTTTTTTTTTTTTGCCAGTCATGTTTGGTTCTATCCTCAGTCTCTGGACTATCCAGCCTCTGGGTCCTGGCCCTCCAGGCAGTGTCGGGTGGGCTCCATCTTATGGTATAGAGTCTCAAGCTGGACCAGTCACTGGTTACTCCCATAATTTCTGCACCAGCTTTACCCGAGCACACCTTGTAGCAGGGCAATGTAAGTCAAAAGTTATGTGACTGACTGGGAGACTTTTTTTTTTTTTTTTTTTTTTTTGGTTTTTTGAGACCGGGTTTCTCTGTGTAGTTTTGGTGCCTGTCCTGGATCTCACTCTGTAGACCAGGTTGGCCTCAAACTCACAGAGATCCGCCTGGCTCTTCCTCCCAGGTGCTGGGATTAAAGACGTGTGCCACCACCACCTGGCTCTACTTCAATTTTCTTGTATTTGTTAAGACTTGATTCATGTCCAAGTATGTCAGTTTTGGAGAAAGTTCATCAGCTGCTGAGAATAAAGTATATTCTTCTATGTTTGGGTGAAATATTATGTAAATGTCTTCTATATCCCTTTGATTTATGACATTATTTAGCACCAGCATTTCTGTTTCATTTGTGTCTGGGTGACCTTTTTATTGGCAAGAGTTGGGAATTGAAGTCACCCATTATCACTAAAGGTCAAAATGTGATGTCTAGCTGTAATAGTGTTTCTTTTATGAACTTGAGTACCCTTGGGTTTGGTGCATTAATGTTTAGAACTGCAATGTCTTCTTGATGTTTTCCCCCCTTTAGAAAGTATGTAGTGTCCTTTCCTATCTCTTCCAGTTAGTTTTGGTTAGAAGTCTATTTTGTGAGGTATTAAAATGGCTATAACTGTTTGCTTTGTTGTGCTGGGATCTAATCATCCAGAATATGATGTTTAAGGAGTTACTTGGTGTCAATATCTGGTCTTGTCTTTATTGGGTAAGTGTTTTGTTCTTTGGTTGCTGTCGCCCTCTCTGGATCCTAGGCAAGTGTGGTGACTATGGATCCCCGTAGAGACTTTCTGAAGGCCGGCCGTGGTGGTGGTGGTGCGCCTTTAATCCCAGCACTTGGGAGGCAGGCGGATCTCTGTGAGTTCTAGGCCAGCCTGAGCTACGGAGTGAGTTCCAGGGAAGGCTCTAAAGCTACACAGAAAAACCCTGTCTCAAAAAAAAGTGAGGAGAATTTCTGAGGTCCCTGGGGGACAGAAAAGAATAGAGATGGGCTGAAAGGAAAGGCTGAGAGGGTTTTGGGGAAAGAGCTAAGCTGCATCCCCAATATAACTTTAGTAATCAAAATAATGCACCTTTGAATCATGCCAGTTTGACAGTCATCCTTCTGACTGACTGATCATTAAGCCAACACAGTAGAATCTTCCCACCTCATTACTCTACCAAATGTACACAGCCCAATGAGGCATCCCTGTGTAATTGAGAAACAAAGGAAGTGATAAATAAATGGCTAGGAAATGAAAATATGAAAGGGAATTTTTTCTCTTATAAAGGCAATTGTAAACTATATATATATATATATATATATATATATATATATGATTAAATTTTATATATATAGGGTTAAAATACACAGTTCTGGTTTTTCCACAGAATTGCAATTGACATCAAAAGTTGTTACTTAAATTAGCTCCACATATATTCATAATCTGGTCTTCGGTAGGGTAATAGGTTTTCTATCCCCCAATAATAGGTTTCTCCACTGACGCAGTAAGCCAGATCAAGACGAATTGAAAACGTATATCAACAGGTTTATTTGAGCAAAGCACCTCCTGGGTGGGTTCTCCAGTCCCAGAGATCCAGGCTAGAGAAGCCACATGAACTAAAGCAGGGAGATTATATAGCCTGTAGGAGAGGGGTGGTGACATGTCTGCCACAAGCTGGGTTTGTGTCCAAGTATGGTCAAAAGCTAGAATGGTTAGGCAGGGCTTGGGCTGCTGGCAGCATCAGAATGCGGAACTGGGCTTTTTGGCACCTTTTCTTTGTTGGAGATTCTCTGAGAGGGTGGGGTTTGGAGAGAGACAGGAATGGAGCTTTCCAGATCTGAACATAAGGAAATAGAGATCTGAACTGTTTTAATTGTTTTTGTTTTCCTTTTGGAACTAGGTTGTTCAGAGGATATTCTACACGGTCAACAGATCTTGGAGTGGAAAAATTACTTCAACAGAGATAAGGAAAAGCAACTTTTTGCAAGTATGCCTCTCATATAAAGATACATACCAATTTAATAATTTTACTTTACTTAAATATTTTTTTTTCTTACTCTATTATACAACACTATCACTGTTTCCAGGCTGTAAGCACTTATCACTTGCCCATGTAGTGCGAAGGGGCTGTTAAAGAAGATAGAATAAGATGGGATTTCTGCCTGCAAGCATGCGGTGTGAAACAAAAACAGAAAGGCACATTCTCACCTGAATTGATAGATATGCATAGGAGGTGCAGAGGAAGCCTCAGAAGGGTCAGCGTGTGATCCTTATCTTGGAGAATATCAGGAGTTTACCAAGATAAAACAGCAAAAGAAAGGGGTTTCCAGTAAACAGCAGCAGCACAAGCCAAAGCCAGAGACAGAAAGTGTGCTTGTGTTCAAGACCTTCTGACCAGTGGCTCCTGTGAAAGTGACTAGGTTGGGAAAATGGGCTTACCAAAGAAATGAAAGTATATGGACTTGATTCCTTTAGTAATGACTCTACCTTGCTGCTGCTGGAAATAATAAATCTTATTCAGTTATTTTATCAAACAAAAAAAAATGATTGACCACTAGTGGGAGCCTTTTACTGAGATAACCTTGATACCCAATTGTTTAAGCTTCTATAAATGTAAAGAAAATAGAATGGTTCACACACTTAGAAATGTGTGTGTGTATGTGTGTGTGTGTGTGTGTATTTTTAAATGGTTCACACTAAATGAAGCTTATACTGATAACAGTACCTTCTTACTATCTTCATCTTCACATGAGACAGAGAAGGTATTAGAGACCTAGCAAATTAGCAATCCATAATGGACAAATAATAATTTGTTATTCTACAACAGCAATTCTCACCCTCAGAATCGCAACCCCCTTAGAAGTTGGACAACCCTTTCATGAGAGTTGCATATCAGATATTTAGATTATGGTTCTAACAATAGCAAAATTATAGTTATGAAGTAGCAACAAAAATAATTTTATGGTTGGGAGTCACCACAACATAAAGAACCATATAAAAGGGTTGCAGCATTAGGAAGGTTGAGAACCACTGTTCTAACGCGAACAGTCAGCATCACAATCATTGTTGATACTTACTGAACATCTGGTACCTACCTGGGCTCTTAGTAGGTATTATGAAATGGGTTAAGAAGGCAGAAATTTCCTTAATGACGCAAAAGTTAGACAGGCGGTGGTAGCGCATGCCTTTAATCCCAGCACCTGGGAGGCAGAGCCAGGTGGATCTCTGTGAGTTTGAGGCCTACAGAGTGAGATCCAGGACAGGCTCCAAAGCTACACAGAGAAACCCGGTCTCAAAAAACCAAAAAAAAAAAAAAAAAAAAAAAAGTTATAACGTTTCACATCTTACCACCACCACCACCCCACTTTGTTTTGTTTGTTTGTTTGTTTTTGTTGTTGTTATTTTTTTATGGGCGGTGGTGTTTTGCCTGCATGTATGTCTGTGTAAGGATGTTGGGTCCCCTGGAACTGGAGTACAGACAGTTGTGAACTGCCATGTGGGTGCTGGGAATTGAACCTGGGTTCTCTAGAAGAATAGCTAATGCTCTTAACCACTGAGCCATTTCTCAAGCCCATCCCTCTTTGGTTTTTCATGACAGGTTTCCCTGTGTAGCACTTGCTGTCCTGGAGCTCGCTCTTAATACACCAGGCTGGCCTCAAACTCAGAGACCCGCCTGCCTCTGCCTCCCAAGTGCCAGATTAAAGGCCACCACTGCCCAGCAAATTCTCACATTTTTAATGTGTGAATGGATATGTACTACATGCATGCCTGTTCCCAAGGAGGTCAGAAGAGGATGTTGGACCCCATGGAACTCATTGTGAGCCACCACATGGGTACTGAGAACTGAACCCAGATCCTCTCTACAAGAGCACCAAGTACTCTTGACCCCTGAGCCATTACTGCAGCCCCTAAATTTTTATTATTGTAATAAATTCTTTTGTAATTATATAATTTGAGACAAGTATAGTTGAGTAACTTCCATAGAAGCATACAGTTAGTAGGTTGCAAAACTGAGAGCAGAATTCAAATGTTCTCTTTCTACACGGTGACTTACTTACTCCTCTTCCTTTATTTCCTTACCCATCTCCTTAGTCTTCCTCTGAGTCTAGTTTTATGAATATACTTAAGAGTAAAAAATTAAGCAGAAATCAGTTTATCTCTTAACCCAACATTTCATGCACTCCCCATAGTGAGAACTCATACATCTGTATTCTTATTTTAAATTTTATTCATTTATGTTTTTATGTGTATAAGTGTTTTGTCTGCATGTATGTATATGCACCACATGTGTGCTTGGTGCTCTCAGAAGCCAGAAGAGGGTGTCAGGTCCCTAGGACTGGAATTATAGAGGGTTGTGAGCTACTGTGTGGGTGCTGGGAATTGAACCCAGGCCCTCTGGAAGAGCAGCCAGTGCACTTAACCACTGAGCCATGTTTCCAGCCCCTGTAGTCTTATTTTATATATATAGTATATAATTTAGTTTTGTGAGACTCCTAGAGAGAGAGAGATGTTTTAATTAATTAATTTAATTATTTATTGGGGTGGGGTGGCATACAAGTATTGTTGTCAGAAGGACAGCTTGCCAGAATTGATTCTCTCCTCCTACCATGTGGTCTCAGGGGTCAAATTCAGGTCATCATACTTGGCAACAGGTGCTTTTACCCTCTAAACTATCCCACTGGCCCTACAAGTTCTTTTTTGAAGTATGAGGGGAGGATACTTACTACTCTATAAATTTGGTTGGGTTTTCTTTTCTTGTTTTTTGTTTGTTTGTTTCCGAGACAGGGTTTCTCTGTAAAACAGTCCTGGCTGTCCTGGAACTACTCTGTAGCCCAGGTTGGCCTCAAACTCACAGAGATCCACCTACCTTTGCCTCCCAAGTGCTGGGATTAAATTGGTTGGGTTTTCTTTTCACTTAAAAATAGCTTGGGATTCCTTCCATTTCTAGCCATCTATACTACATGATTGATTGCATGGCTATGCTGTAATTAATTATATATTCCTCTACTGAGACTTAGGGCATTTTTATATTCTCTCTTATTAGAATGATGTAGTGAACATCCTTGTACTGTATATATGAATAAGAATTTCTCTAGACTACTAAAGGAAAAATTCCTAGATCAAATGGTCCTCTGATACAGCCTATTAACCCTTACAAATCCTATTCATGTTTTCATTACATATTCACTAACTAGGGAGCAGAGGAAGACCTGTGTGAGTAAAGTCCTGAGTGGATGTGTATTTTGACATGACAGCCTGTGGAGGACTCCAAGACCAGTTAGCCCATGGGAAATGGGCAAAGTTTTGAACCATGTGAGCTAGGCTCAAAAGAAATGCCAAAGCTTTTCTTGAGGCCAAGTATGTGTTTATGGATGATTAATCAGTGTGTGCAAAGACCAGCAACTGTGGCTTCCTCCTCCTGTATGTTTACAGGCTGATACTGCTCACCTACAGAGACCTCCTGCTGAGACTAGCTAAACCCCAACCACCACCTTGTGCTGCCCTACTAAACCTGGGAAGTTCCAGGATAATGCCAGAGAGCCCCACCTGATCCCAGCTCCACTGTCTGTGTGCCTGTCTGTCCCTCGGCCCTTTCTTCACTCCCTTGTTGTTAGGGACCCAAGCAGGGCAGGATGGCAGCCAACAACAGGAGTCAATTTACACTTACCCCACAGCGTGGTTTTCTTTTGTGTTTATGAAGACTATAATTTCATTTCTGCTTACTTCAGAATCTTCCATTAAAAAGATTTATATAACTCAATGATTTTTTTTTTTCAGTTTATAAAAGCATTTCCTGGGGGCTGGAGAGATGGCTCAGAGGTTGAGAGCACTGGCTGCTCTTCCAGAGATCCTGAGTTCAATTCCCAGCAACCACATGGTGGCTCACAACCATCTACAATGAGATCTGGTTCCCTCTTCTGGCCTGCAGGCATCCATGCAGGCAGAACACTGTATGCATAATAAATAATTCTTTTAAAAAAAATAAAATAAAATCATTTCCTATTGTATACATTAAAAAAATAATTTATCAGAGTAATATATTTATATTACAAAATAGTCCTCTTTGTCCTTTATGTTTTCTGCCTTGAATTCCACTTTATTTCCAATTAGTATTGTTAGCCATTTTTTCTTTTTATTAACACTTGGCTAGTGTGTTTGTTTGTCTTTTATAAGCCTCTTTTATTTTGGACATACTTTTTAAATTTTTTATTACATTTCTGTGTGGTATGTGTGAGCAGGTAGAGGTCAGAAGTCAGGAATCTGTTCTCTCCTTGCAGTGTGGGCCCTGGTATCTTACTTAGCAGGCTTAGTAGCAAGCACCCCTACCTGCTGAGCCATCTCACCAGCCCCATTAGACCTATCTCTTATGGGCAGTATACTTATTTATTGGTTTTTGAGGGTTTTTTTATATTTGATCAAAAATATTTTAATAAGTAAATTTAGCTCATTTGTATTTATTTCTGACAAAAAAAAAAAAAAAAGCCAGGTAGTGGTGGTGCATGCCTTTAGTCCCAGCACTCAGGAGGCAGGGGAAAGTGGATCTTTGTGAGTTTGATTTTTTTTTTTTTTTTTTTTTGAGACCAGCTTGGTCTACACAGTGAGTTCCAGGACATCCAGACATCCAGGGCTATACAGAAAAACCCTGTCTCAAAAAAAAAAAAGAAAAAGAAAAAGAAAGCATACATAAGTTCCTGGTTTGGTACCAAAAGCAAAATTTTAATCAATGAACAGGTATTTTCTAGACTCTATAAAAGCCACAGCTAGTTATGCATTGTTTAAAAAGTAATTGTTTTATTCATACCATTTCAGACTCTGGCCCTCTTGGAGGAAGAGGAAGATATAAACCAAATCACAGATTACTTCTCTTATGAACACTTCTATGTCATTTATTGTAAATTCTGGGAACTAGATGGTGATCATGACCTGTACATCAGCCAGGATGATCTATCTCGATACAATGACCAGGGTGAGTGATTCTATAGATGCTAAAACTAAACCTTTTTTCAAAGATGTATAAATTGTCTCCCCTCGTTATAAGAAATTCCCTTTCTTAAATTCTATTAGTAAGTCTCTTTATATGGCCAATAATTTTTAAATGAGAATGAACAAAGATAAATGTGTTCATTTGTTCACTGTAGGCCAGGCTGGCCTTGAACTCATAGAGAGCTACCTACCTGTGCCCCTCTGGTGCTGGGGTTAAAGGTGTGTACCACCATGCCTAGCCAAAGGTAATTGCTTAAACTTTTAAGAGGCCAGAGAAGGAGTTTGGAGGTGAGTAAGTAACAACAGTTTTAAAAGTAGGAGGTTTTTGCAGTAATATGCATCATTAAGATGATGATCAAATACATGTGCAAATCTGTTTTAAAACCTTCTCGCTTAATAATATTTCTATTAAAGCTACAAATGAAATTTCTTTTTTTTTTTTTTCCTTTTCTGTGGGTCTCACTATGTTCCCTTGGCTGGTCTGGAACTCACTATGAAAATCAAGCTGGCCTGCCACAGATTTCATTTTCAAGGACTCATAAAAATTTACTTTTGGTGGGGGTGGCTAGAGACATGGCTCAGTGGTTAAGAGCACTTGCTACTCTTACAGAGTATCTGAGTTTGGTTCCCACACCCACATCGTGCAGCTCATAACCTCCTCTCTCTCTCTGGTTCCTGAGGTTCTCATGACCTCTCTAGTCTCTGAGGGCATGTGCACTCACATGCTTGTACCCACACACAGACAGACCCAGAGACTTAAAATAAACCTTTTTTTTTTAAGCCTACTTTTTAATTTTTTTAATTTTAACTCCAGAAAAGTATTTTGTCTACAGATGAATTTCATTGTTTTCTTCTGCTAAAAAAGAAAGTTAACATATCACATTTTTAGGCTTAGGTTTTATTTTCCTTTTTATAAAGTTGGAACTTAGTGCCAACTAATTTGTAATTCTTTCCTTTTTTGAAAATTTCAATCATGTGAGAGAGAGAGAGTGTGTGTGTGTGTGTGTGTGTGTGTATGCGTGTATGCGCGCACACACAGGTATACTCATGCTACTGCACTCATGTGGAGGTCAGAGAACAACTTAAGAGAGTTAGTTCTCTCCTTCCACCATGTGGGCTCCAGGGATCAAATTCAGGTCACGTTTAGTGATAAATGCCTTTACACACTCAGCCATCTTGTTGGCTCCTGATATGTAATAATCTTAACTAAGTGCCAAGATATATTGATTCATTCTTCTCTCATAAGATCATCCTTATTCTGTCTTTAAATATCTTCCCAGCAATTTTTAAATCATACTTTTGTCCTTTTAGAGATAGCAGAGAACAAATCTTTAGTGAGCTAAATTTTGTTTTTCATTTGATAAATCTCTAATGGGATCTGTGTGACAAGCCCCACTTCATGAATGACTGATTTTTGCAGTGCTGGAGATTGAACCTGGGACATCATATATGCTTGGCAAATGCTCTATCATTAAGCTGTGTCTCCACCCTATAAGCTTGTTTTGTCTGGTAATCAAGTTTCATAGAGCTTTGCACATTTACGAAACAGGTTTGGTTTGGTTTGACTTGGTTTTTGAGCTAAGCACAGTGGCCCAGGCCTATAGTCTCAGATACTGAAGAAGCTGAGGCAGGAGGATTTCTGTAGCATAGTATTTGGAAGCCAGCCTGGGAAACATAGACCCTATCTGAGCAGGGAGGGTGGAGAAACCAGCAGAGTTCTCTCTCAAATTCTTGGGTGCCAAGCAGGAATCTTGGGCAAATCCTCGAATGTACTTCTGCCTTCAAGTTTTTGTTTTGCCTTCCGCCTTCAAGTAGTCAATCTGTTATTGGATTAACAAAAATTAATATATTCATAAGGGTCTCAGGTCAGCCATAGCTATATACCTTCCTGTTAATCCAGAGATCTTACATAACCCATGGACTCTAAAGCCCCCTCTCCTGGTCTTACTGCCATTATTTCCAGATACTATATGTACTGATTGGATTGATGTTAATGGCGTAGTGAAGGGAACATTAAACTCTGCTTTTTTTTTTAAGATCTCAAACTCACAGAGATCCGCCTGACTCTGCCTCCCAAGTGCTGGGATTAAAGGCGTGTGCCAACACCGCCCGGCAAACTTGGCATTTTTGTCTATTCACCAGATTCTGCTTTAGACCA
Organism: Peromyscus eremicus; assembly: GCF_949786415.1. Classification (NCBI taxonomy): domain Eukaryota; kingdom Metazoa; phylum Chordata; class Mammalia; order Rodentia; family Cricetidae; genus Peromyscus; species Peromyscus eremicus. The sequence goes on along the minus strand of NC_081422.1, from coordinate 95,354,065 downwards.
CAGTCTTTAGTTTTAGGATAATAAACCTTCCAAAGTTAAAACAACTTTTTAAAAGACGGTAGGGAGCAGGAGTGCTGCCTCAGCAGTTTAGAGCACTTAACTGCTCTTGCAGAGGAACTGGGCTCCATTCCCACCACCTACATAGCAGCTCACAAATGTCTGTAACTCCAGTGCCAGGGGATTTGATACCCTCTTTTGGCCTCCACAGGCACCAGGCACTCATTGATGCATATACATACATGCAGGCAAAACACTCATACATAGAAAGTAAAAATAAATAAACTGGCTTAAATATGTTAGCATTAGAATTTAATATTTTTGCTGTTTCTATATACCCTTCTAATTTCTCTCTAGTATAAAATATTTATTCATTAACTCAAAGTTCAGCAAAGTTCAGAGACTGTAGAGACTTTTGTATATGCCAGGCATGGCTTATCTTGACACATATATTTCTAATTTTCCTAGCCAAATTGACTTACATGTTGACTATACCTAACTCTAAAAAGAATAGATGATGGGAGCTGCTAACCCTCTATTGAATTCCTTGGTAGTCCTGAAATTTTAGTGTGCATTCCATTGCCTGAGGTGCTTGTTAAAAGAACAGATCTAGAGATCCCTGGGCCTTGCCTTGCCTCTTCTCTCTCCCCTCCCCTCCCTTCTTCTCCTGTCTGTCTCCTTCTTTCTTCCTTCCTCCTTCTTCCCTCCACCACCTCCTCCTCCTCCTCCTCCTCCTCCTCCTCCTCCTCCTCCTCCTCCTCCTCCTCCTCCTTCTCTCTCTCTCTCTCTCTCTCTCTCTCTCTCTCTCTCTCTCATTCACTCTCTCGCGCCCCCCCCTTTCTGGCTATTTGAATCTATAAAGGTATACTGCTATACATTTTTTAGGGTATGTCATCAAAAACAAACATATTATCTGAAGATATAATTGTTACTGAGGATATAGCTCAGTGCTAGGTTGCTTGCCTAGCATGTGCAAAACCCTGGGTTCAGTCCCCCAGTAGAACCAATAACAACAACAACAACAAGCCATTATGTGTCTGTAAATAAAACTTACTGATGAAATTTCTTTAAAATGTTATATCTGCCGGGCGGTAGTGGCGCACGCCTTTAATCCCAGCACTCGGGAGGCAGAGCCAGGCGGATCTCTGTGAGTTCGAGGCCAGCCTGGGCTACCAAGTGAGTTCCAGGAGAGGCACAAAGCTACACAGAGAAACCCTGTCTCGAAAAACCAAAAAAAAAAAAAAAAAAAAAAATGTTATATCTTAGACTCTTACAGAATGAGAATATAAGAAAAGTATGTTTATGGTATGTCTTGGTATGTTTTTAAAAGCTGCTTTGAAGCATTCTCCATCATTTTACTTTGTTTCATTTTATATTATTTCAGAAGCTGTACAATCAGTTTCCCTTTAATTTAATGTTAGGATAAAATTTGTCTTGTTATAGAAAATTTGTTTTGTTTTATTGAATAACAAGATCAATACAAATTCTGTGTATTTTTGTCTTAGTTGTCAGTATGTTCAGAATTAACTTAGAACTCAACCATATAAATAACTAAACAGATGTCAGATACATTCATTTGCCTGTTCTTTTTTTAAAATTAGTGATTGATACTTTAAACCTACCTCATTCTTCTAAAAAGTATAAATTATGCCTAAATAAGAATGTAGGATCTAGGCAGACAAAATTCCTGCACAAATAGGGGTAGGGCCCCCAAGGTCCCACCCTTCACAGAGGAGATTTTGGTGGTTGATCATTAGTGAGGGAGGAAGATTCACTCTCTTGGGTATCTTGCCCATGCCCCCATGGAAGCCCCACACACATGTGCATATGGGAAGCACATGGACTCATGGGTTTAATGACCAAAAACAGAGGCCATGGAATAGGGAGAGAGACAGACTAAGAGAAACTTGGCATAGAGAGGTAACAGTGGATGGATAGGCTCAAAATACATTATATGAATATATAAAATTTTCAATGAATAAACTTTATTTTTTAAAAGAATTTAGGGGTTGGGGATGTGACTGAGTTGATGGAGTGTTTGACTAGCATATATAGGCCTGTGTTTGATTTCCAGCACCACATAAACTGTGTACAGTGGTGCACACCTATAACCCCAGCTCATGGTGGTAGAAACAGGAAGATCAGAAGTTCAAGGTCATCCTCAGTTATATAGCAAATAGAGTTCACCCTGGGAGATATATATATATATATATATAAAAAACCTGTCTCACAAAAGGAAAATTTAACGGTTGATATTCTCACTGTGGAAGATGTTTATGGTTTAGCTTTAACTTTAGCAAATGAAAACAAATTTGTCAGGAATTTTTCTAACTAATTCTTATTTACATTTAGCTTCATCAAGTAGAATTATTGAAAGAATATTTTCGGGAGCAGTAACAAGGTATGAAAAGTTTAAAATTTGAATTTTATTTAGTGGGCTAGCAATAAGTAATAGAAAAATGAAATAAAACAATTTGAGTTTCAAAATGAATTATACTATTGCTGCAATCTCATTTAGCAGAGCTACTAAGTCAAATATCTAAAATATGTACAATCATGGCTTAATAAAAGACAGTAATTCCTTAATATTAGTACAATGTCTAAATATAAGTAACAATATCTAATCCCATTGATTATCAGGTTAGAAACCAGGGCCAGACCTAGTGGCATGAGCCTGTAATCTTCAGATAGTAGGCTAAGGCAGGATGCTCACAAACTGAAGCTTTCTTGGGCCATATAGTCAGTTCAAAGTCTGCCTAGGCAATTTAATAAGACCTTGTTTCAAAAAATTAAAAGTAAGCTGGACATGGTGGCACATGCCTTTAATCCCAACACTTTAGAGACATATAAGCAGGTGGATCTCTGTAAGTTCAAGACCAGCCTGGTCTACATACTGAGTTCCAGCCCCTAAAGGCTACATACTGAGACCCTGTCTCACACAAATTAATTAGTTAACTAAATAATAAATATAAAGTAAATAGAAGTAAGGATGTAACTCAGTGGTAGAGTACTTGCTTGCCCTGTATTAGGCTTTAAGTTCAAACTCTAGTACCACAAAAGCAGCACGATTGATTTTTTTTTTCATTTAGGCAAATGTCTTCTAGTTTCACCTTGTAGGCCTCAGAAAATAAGACAGGCCTCAAAAGGGTTACATTTTCTGAACTATCCAGTTTTATGAGGAATCCATCATTTTCTTCTTTATTTAGTAAATTTCTAAAGAGTGATGTTACTTTATTTCTTAATTGCTCAGGAAATTTTATAACCATGTGTTTTCTTCAGAGGGAAAACAGTACAAAAAGAGGGAAGAATGAGTTATGCAGATTTTGTTTGGTTTTTGATTTCTGAGGAAGACAAACGGAACCCTACCAGGTAAGTTTTTGTTGTCAAGATGTAAACACATGCACAAAGCTTGGAAAGAGCATGGTGTATACCTAGTAAACTGACCTGGCCTAGTCATAGCAGGATATGTTGGAGTGTCTCTATCTTCATAGAGCTCAGTCTAAGAAAGCAGAGGCACAGAACGAACCATGGTCATTGTGCCTCAAGGGAAGAGCTATTACCCACATAAAGGTAAAATGAAGCATACTCTTTCCAGGAGAGAGAAATAGAATTGGTGAGTATTTATACAGAGTGTAGAATAGATTCTTTAAATTTTAGTTCTTTCATAATCTGCACTAGTTTTATAGTAAATTAAAGAAGGAAGGAAAAGCAAATCGAGGGACTAAAGAGATGGCTCAGTGTATAAAGCCCTCCCATACAAGCTTGAGGACCAGAGTTCAAATCCCCAGCACTTACATAAAAGCCAAGAAGGTGTGAGAGTCCCACCTGTAATTCCATTGCTCAGGAGATAGAGACAATGGATTCTCAGGGCAGGCTGGCTAGCTATACCACCTGAATCAGTGAGACCCAGGTTTACCAAGAGACTCTCCCTCAGTAAATAAACTGGAGAGCACTTGGGAAAGACACCTGGCATCACCTCTGACATACTTGTACAAACGTGTACTTTCACCTACATATGCTTGTGAACATAAAAAAAAAAACAAAAAAACAAAAACATTGTGACTAGTATGTAAGATCTCAGCCTCACGCTCCCAGTTGAAATCATCACTCCCTTTCCTTGGCACTCTCAAACATGCCTTGATTTGTGGTGTGAATTTACATATCTTTCTATCTACTACTGTTTCCTGGTTAAGCCAAAGATCTAGGTCTCTCTCAAAAAGGACCTCTTGCCTATAAAATAATGTTCTAGCCGGGCAGTGGTGGCGCACGCCTTTAATCCCAGCACTCGAGAGGCAGAGCCAGGAGGATCTCTGTGAGTTCGAGGCCAGCCTGGGCTACCAAGCAAGTTCCAGGAAAGGCTCAAAGCTACACAGGGAAACCCTGTCTCGAAAAAACCAAAATAATAATAATAATAATAATAATAATAATAATAATGTTCTATACAGTTTCTGCTAAGTACCAAGGAAGGCAGGTGATACATGCCTTGATGCCAATGTGGACTCTTCATATTGGTTCAAAAGTTATTGAAGGGACTAGAGAGATGGTTATACAGGTAAGAGCACTGACTGCTTTTTCAGGTGACTGGGGTTCGATTCCCAGCACCCATATGGCAGCTCACAACTATCTGTAACTCCAGTCCCAAGAGATCTAATGCCCTCTTCTAGCCTCTAGAGCAGAGGTTCTCAACCTGTGTGTTACAGCCCTTTCAGGGGTCAAAAGGGGTCAGATAGCCTGCATATCAGATATTTCCATTATGATTCAATAACAGTAGCAAAGTTATAGTTATAAAATGGCAACAAAAGTAATTTTATGGCTGGTGGTCACCACAGCATGAGGAACTGTATTAAAGGGCCACAGCATTAGGAAGGTTGAGGACCACTCCTCTGAAGACACCAGGCATGCATGTGGTACACAGACATAGTTAACTGAAATTTTAAGTATTGAAATATTTAGTATAATGTGAATAAATAATTGAAATAGAAAAATAAGCTAGGCATGATACATGTCTTTAATCCCAGCACATGAGAGGCAGAGGTAGTTGCATCTCTGTGAGTTTGAGGCCAGTCTGGTCTACATAGAGAGTTCCAGGCCAGCCAGGGCTACATAGTAAGACTCTGTCTCAAAACAGAAACGAACAGGTAGAGAGCAATAAAAGAAGATACCTGAGGTCAGTCTTTGGCTTTTGCGCGCGCGCGCGCGCGCGCGCACGCGCGCACACACACACACACACACACACACACACAGAAAAAGAGAGATTTATTAGTGGATATGATCATAAAAATGATACATGACCTTCCAAAAATACTAATTGGTTTAAAGGTACAAAAAGAAAAAAGGGGAAAGCGTAAAAAACAATAGGTCATGTAAATAAGAGCAGTAAATATGATTATGCTGATATAAAGAAAATATAGACTTTAATAAAATTCTAGAGACAAAGACATGTTTATATGACAAGAAGGACAATCTAACATATTGTAATTATAAAGATATATTCACCTAGCCAGGCAGTGGAGGTACACACCTTTAATGCCAGCACTCAGGAGGCAGAGGTGGGTAGATCTCTAGAGTTCAAGGCCAGCCTGGTCTACAGAGCAAGTTTCAGGCCAGCTGAAACTATACAAAGAAACCCTGTCTCAAAACAAAACAATACAAAAAGATAGATACACCTAAGAGTCCCAAAATGCATATGAAAGAAAAATAAAGTATTGCAGAAGTAAATAAGAATTCACAGTTATTATTGGAGACTTCAATATCCTACCATCAATAATAAATCAACCAACTATGAAGGTCAACGAGGAAATAGAGGTTGTAAATGATACCATAACACTAGCCAAAACTATAGCCTTCTAGATCTAACAGACACCTATACAACACTTCACTCAAAACCAGCTGAAGTGCACATGGAACATTTGCAAGAAGGGTGGAGGTATGCAATAGACAAAAAGGCATTCTCAGTAAATACTTTAGAGTGAAATTAGGGACAAGGGATGTAGCTCAGGTTGTAGAATGCTTGCCTAGCACACACACAAAGCTCTGAGTTCTATCACCAGCACTACACAAAACAGGAGTAATGTATGCTTATAATCCCAGGACTCAGGAGGTTACATAGGAAGATCAGAAGTTTAAGGTCATCCTTGGCTATATATCAAGTTTAGACTGTACTATATAAAATCATGTATTTAATTTTTTAAAAGGCACAGAGGATGTCTTCTGGATAAGATGGTGACTTAGAAGACTCGTTTGAGGTCTGGGCGAGGTGGTACACACTTTTAATCCTAGCACTTGGGAGGCAAAAGAAGATCTCTGAGTTCAAGGCCAGCCTTGTCTACACAGGAGGCTCCAGGGCTATACAGAGAGACCCTGTCTCAAAAACTGAAAAAGCTGTATCTGAGTGAGTTAGGAAAACAAAAGGAATAAGAATATTATATCACATGTCAACTACTATTACCATCTCCCTGACTCATTCATTAATACACACATGAACTCCCACGACCAGGCTTGCTCCCCACTGCCACAGCAGGGAACATGACCAAGCATAGGGATTCAGACCAGTCTTAAGGGCATCTTCAGGGTATCTCCTAGAGAATCTGTATCATTTTGAAAAATACCAAATCATATATAAAGGCAGGCACATCAGAATAACAGATGATTTCTCAATAGACAAAGGGGTTTGGAATAATGTATTTCAAGTTCTAAAAGACCACAGCTGCCAACCCAGACTACAATTCTCAGCACATCTGTCATGATTGATGGCAAATGACCTTCCATGACAAAAGCAGGCTAAAGGAGTAACTAAGCCAACCCTACAGAGGACAACAGAAGGAATTCTTCATTCTTAAAATAATGAACACACCAGAGAGGCTGGGGGAGGGGGGGATAAATGATGCTAGAAAGTAGATAATGCAAATGATATTAGGAAAAGACTAAACCTACAAAATCAACAAATGACAGGAATTAATACACACTTTTTTAACCCTTTTAAAAATTTTATTTGTGGGTTTTTTTTATTTTTTTATACAGGGTCTCACTATGTACCCCAGATTAGCTCTGGTCTGCTGCAATTAAAGGTGGGCACAGCCATAGTGGGTCTTATTCTTCACTACAACCTTGTCCCCCAAGACAAGGATTCTCTGTGAAGGCCTGGTTGTCCTCAAACTCGATCTGTAGATGAGGCTAGTCTCAAATTCAGAAGTCTGTCTGTTTCCTGAGGGCTGGCTGGCATTAAAGGCATGCACTACCAGGACCAGCTGGATATTTACATAATCTTAAAGTATTATTCTAGAGACAATTATTAATGGCAAAGAAAAATAATTATTTTAGAGAATGAAGATTTGGTAGTTACTATTTTAACAAAAGGGCCAAAGCATTTTCAGTAATGGGAGAAATACATCAAATGTCTCCTGATCAGGAGAAGAAATAATTTCAGGGACATTCCTGGCAGATATGTATAACCTGACTCTAATCATGAGAATGTAATACACACTTTTCTATAATAATTCTGAATATTAATGACCTCGATTTCCCAATCAAAAGACAAAAAATAACAGAATGGATCTAAAACATGATCCATCTATTTGTTGCCTCCGAGAAACATACCTCACTGCCAAAAGGCGATGATGGTGCACATCCTTAATCCCAGCACTCAGGAAGCAGAGACAGGTGGATTTCTGTGAATTCAAGGCCAGTCTGGTGTACAGAGTGAGTTCCAGGACAGGCAGGACTACACAGAGAAACCCTGTCTCAAAAAAACAAAATAAATAAATAAATACTGTCTTGGGTAAACAGTTGGGAAAGGGAATTCCAAACAAATGGAACCGGGAAACAAGCAGATATGCCTAATCTAATAGATATCACACACTAACCAGCCAGAAGAAATAAAGATTAGTAGATCCTGGTTAAAGGAACAATCTATCAAGAAATTACAATCTAAACACATATACACTGAACGCAGGTGCACCCAGTTTCGTAAATACTACTAAACAGGGGCAGAAGCTCAGCACATAAAAATACATGCTTCTCTTGCAGAGAATCTAGTTCCAGCCTCCAGCACCCATGTGGTGGCTCACAACCATTCTTAGTTACAGTTCCAGAGGATCGGATACCCTTCTGGCCTCCAAGGGCACCAAGCACACATTGCTGCACATACATGTGTGCAGGCAAAACACACATAAAATAAAAATAAAATCTTTTTAAGATAACAAGGTCTAGAGAGACGGCTTTGTGGTTTAAGAGCAACTCCTTCTCTTCCAGAGGCCTGAGTTCAATCCAACACTTACGTCAGGTGTTCACAACTGCCTATAATTCCAGAGGAGAACCACATCCCCTCTGGCCTCTGCCATTATCCACACACATATGACATACACTCACAAGCCACACACATGCATGTAAAGAATAAATATTTTTAAATACATATATAGATGGAGTTAAATGACATCATACACTAAATGTTTCTAACAAACATTTACAAAACATTCCATCCAACCATTACAGAATATACATTCTTCTCAACAGCTTGTGGTACTTTGTCTAAAATAGATTACATATTACTACATAAAGCAAGTCTCAATCAACATAGGAAAATTCAAATAACTTTTTGTATTCTATCTGCCCACATGAAATAAAGCTAGAAATCAATAGCAAGAGAAACTATTAAAAAAATGATTTAAATTTGTGGAGATTAAACACTATTGGATGATGAGTGAGTCACTAGAGAAATAAACCAAAAAACTTCCTAGAATGGGATGAAAATGAAAATACAACATAGCAAAACCTATGGGATGCAAAAAGTAATCCCTAGAAAGGACGTTTATGGTTCTAAGGGCCTAAAGTTTAAAAAAAAAAAAAAAGAACTTAAGACCTTCGAAAGGCAAAAGCAGTAATGGAAATAAACCATCAAAATCAGGACAGAAATTAATGACAAAGATGAAAATACAAAAAATGGATGAAAGAACTGATTCTTTGAAAAGAAAAACAATATTGATTGAGAAAATCAAAACAAAATTAGAGATTTAAAGGCATTACAATCGATAGCATTGAAGTTCAGAAAATGATAAAGGTATAGCTTAAAAAAATTAATTTTTTACTTCACTAATTAGGAAAATCTAAAATTTAAGTGTATAGATGCCTATATACAAACTACCTATGTAAAACAAGATATTATAATATAAACATCTATGATAAGCAACAAATTGAATTAATTACAAAATGATACTTTTAAAAGCCTCAACAAAAAGTAGTCCAGGTCCTGGGGCAGGAGAGATGGCTCAGAGGTTAAGAGCACATACTGCCGAAGACCTGAGTTCAGTTCTCAGCGTTCACGTCAGGTATTCCACACCCCCTGCACCTCCAGCTCCAGGGGAGCCAATGCTTCTGTTCTCCATGGACTCCTGCACTTGCATGCACACATCCCCACACAGACACACACACACAACTGAACACTTAAGTTTTCGAAAATACATACTTAAAATTATCTAAAGAACAAGTAGCTCAGGTCCAGATGGATTCACTGCAGAATTCTACCAGACGTGTAATAAACTAATACCAATCCTCAAATTATTTTATTCCATAAAATGGAAAAAGAAAGTACACTTCCTAACTCTTTTTGTGAAGTCACCACACCCAGCCAAGACCATATATTGTGCCTTTAGAAATGTGAAGAATGCCAGGCAGTGGTGATGCAAGCCTTCAGTCCCAGCACTTGGGAGGCAGAGGCAGGCAGCCCTTTGTGAGTTCAAGGCCAGCCTGGTGTACAGAGCAAGTTCCAGGACAGCCAGGGCTACACAGAGGGGAGAAAAAATCTGAAGGAAGGCAGGGTGTGGTAGAACACACCTTTAGTCTCTCTGATTTCCAAGCCTGTCTGATCTACATGATTCCAGGCTAACCAGGGCTACAGTATGAGACCCCCTCAAAATAAGGTAAAACAAAGATAAAAATCTGAAGGAAAAGCACTACCAAGCCAAAATACCAAAGTAGAGGTAGGAAAAGGAACCTTTCCATATCCAAGATCTGAGCCAGGGAGGTGCCATGTCCTTGCTGTCCAGCTACTCCAGCTAGAGCAGAATCACATGAGACCAAGAGTTAGAGGCCACCTTAAATTACATATTAATAACTTGTTTAAAAATAAATAAATAAGCCGGATAGTGGTGGCGCACGCCTTTAATCCCAGCACTTGGGAGGCAGAGGCAGGCGGATCTCTGTGAGTTCCAGGAAAGGCGCAAAGCTACACAGGGAAACCCTGTCTCGAAAAACCAAAATAAATAAATAGATAAAAATTTAAAAGGTAAGAAGTACAAGATTAAAAAAAAATTGTGGGTTGGAGAGATGGTTGGAGAATGAGATCAAACTCGGATCTCTTGCCATGCAAGAGTGAAGACCCGAGTTTGACCCTCAGAGTTCATGGTTTGTTTGTTTAAAAAAAGCCAGGCATGGCACACATTTGTAATCCCAGTGCTGAGGAAGTGGAGAAAGGTAGATCCCTGGGGCTCACTAGTCAACTAGCATAGCCTATTTGGCTAGTGAGAGACCCTGTCTCAAAGGTGGAGAAGCGGTTAAGAAGATGCCCAGTGCTGACCTCTGGCCTCCACGTGCACACACAGATAGCCAGAAAACTTGCCTGCCATGACGATCCTTTGTAGGATCTGTCTAGATAATGTGCCATGTCAAAGGATGGGGAAATGTGAGATCCAAGAGACACAGTAGGAAAAAGAACTTCAAGAGGAAATTGTGAACCAGGCATAGAGACCAAACAGACCATAGGAAAATAGGTCAGAAGGAACCAAAGAATATTTCAAGAAAATTCCATTGCTGGAAATCCTAATGTGAATGAATGTGGATCTAAACAACTGGTGGAGATTTGAGGGCTGAGAGAATAACAAGTACACGGGAAGCAAAGCAGAGTTCAAAGGAATGTACTGTTACTAACTCTGACTAATGAACAAGTTCACTGTGTTAAATGACTGGAAGAGATAAAGACCAAAATCTCTTTGTTGTATCAAATCAACACACAATTCTTGAAACAGAAAAATGGAGAAAAAATGTGAGCTGTTGCTCTGAAAATACAAGATAAAAATCAAAAGAATTGGCTTTTTGAAATGACTGGTTCTGGAACTTAAAAATAAAAGAAGGACTCTTCTATTGTTTTTTCTTATATTTCTGGTTGTGAGCCTATCCTTTAATGGCTGAGCCATCTCTCCAATCCCCCTCCATTGTTTTTCTAACAAACCTCTATAACTAGGTATAATTTGTAACAAACATGTAAAGTTACTTAAAAAGAAACATTCAGTAGTACTTGAATAAAGAACCTCTACCAGGTACATGCTAATGAGCATCTTTTACCTCCTAGCATTGAGTATTGGTTCCGCTGCATGGACGTGGATGGAGATGGTATACTTTCCATGTATGAGCTGGAATACTTCTACGAAGAGCAGTGTGAACGAATGGAAGCCATGGGCATTGAGCCTTTGCCATTCCATGATCTGTTGTGCCAGATGCTTGACTTGGTGAAGCCAGCTAGTGATGGTAAGACTGAATGGACAGCACTTTGCACTGTTCATCCTTAAACAAAATGGAGCACAGAGTTCTGTATTATCCTGATGTATTTAGCTTTCCAGAGTTGCCTTTGCAAGCTTCCCAAGTTCGGAAGAATTTAAAGTTTCTCTCTCCTTGACTATAAGTATCAAAGCTACTTTTTAAGAAATAGAACTTTAGCTGGGCAGTGGGGGCGCACACCTTTAATCCCAGTACTCAGGAGGCAGAGGCAGGCCGATCTCTGAGTTCGAGGCCATCTTGGTCTACAGAGCAAGTTCCAGGAAAGCCAGGGCTACATAGTGAAACCCTGTCTCAAAAAAAAAAAAAAAAAAAAAAAAAAAAAAAAAAAAAAAAAAATTCCATAAAGAAAGCTCTGTGACTCAGGGCTGTAGAGGTGAGGAGAGATGGGGATGACTTCTTGGTGAAAACAGTTCTTAGCTGGAGGGGGCAGGGGGCATAATGTCATGGTGTCGATGGTTGTACAACATCATGAGTGTGCTTAAAAGCCACTGCCATGTACAAGTTAAAAATGACTCACCTTCCCCACCCCCCAAGAGACAGGGTTTCTCTGTGTAGCTTTGCGCCTTTCCTGGAACTTGCTTTGGTAGACCAGGCTGGCCTCAAATTCACAGAGATCCGCCTGCCTCTGCCTCCCGAGTGCTGGGGTTAAAAGCGTGTGCCACCACCACCTGGCTGGCTTTTTTTTTTTTTTAATGTGATTTATAATTAAATGAACATACACATATACTGTTCAACAGCAGTGAGGTTTTCTTTTTTGGGTTTTTTTCGTTGTTTGTCAAAAGAGCTGTCAGTGAAATTTACATGGCATATTTGTTTTTCCATAGGCAAAATAACTCTACGAGATCTGAAGAGGTGCAGAATGGCTCATATCTTCTATGATACTTTCTTTAACCTGGAGAAATACTTGGACCATGAACAAAGAGATCCTTTTGCAGTCCAGAAGGTAATGGTATACATTGAAATTGAACTCTCAGAGCTAGAGTACCAAAGGCTGTATGATTCATATTAAATGGTCTGTGCATGTAGGGATCCCTGTATTTAAATAGATAACATTAAAATATTTCATCAAATATGAAGAGACAATAATGTCATAAAGCAGAAGGAAGTGGGGGAAGGGATAGAGAGGGAGAGAAAGAGAATATAAACAAAAGAATGAGAATCAATACAAAGATCTAAGAGCTGGGAGTAGTGGTGCATGCCATCATGGAGACTGATGGGCATCTGTGAGTTCAAGCCCAGCCTGATCTACCTAGCAAGTTCCAGGACAGCCAGAGCTACGTGGAGAGACCCTGTCTCAAAATAAATTCACAAATAAATACTAAGAGCACATTTCAACCACAACCACTGTGCAAGTCAGGTCCTCTCCAGCTCTAAGTCCATGTAATTGCATACACATTAGAAACTAGTTTCAAACTGTAGTTTTGAAAAATACATCAGTAACACATCTTACAAGATACACTGACCTTGATTTAATTGTGCTATACACTTCCAAGATAGTGTGGTAAATAGCTTTACCCTCCTAAGTGACACCAGAACTTCTCCAAAATAGACAACTTCAGATAACTTAACACCTTTTCAAGTACTGATGATTCCTGTGTGTGTGGCTATCAATTTTAAATGTTGTTGTGCATGAGAATAGAGACAAACTCCTTTGCCATGGGCAAACATGTTAGACCATCAGTAAACTTTGAGTGGAAGGAGAGCACACACTGCAGAAAGTTGTCCTCCAATCCATACATGCACACACACACACACACACACACACACACACACACACACACACAATAGGTTTGTTTGGTTTTTTGTTGTTTTGTTTGTTTTTTTAAGAATCATAAGCTAGTGAGACGGCTCAGAGGTTAAGAGCACTTGCTGTTCTTGCAGACAACCCAGGTTTAGTTCCCAGCACCCACATGGTGACTTACAACTGTCTTAACTCCAGTTTCAGAGGCTCCAGCATCCCTTCTGACCTCTGCAGACACTGCATAAACACGGTGCACATATGTACATGCAGGCAAAACACACACTTATAAAATAAAATTATTTGTTTTAAAGAAAGAATCATTACCAAAATAATGTAGGCTGCTTAGCACACCTAATGTTGTGATTCCAGGTAGATCACTGTGGAAATGTTGTCTTAGGCCCTCTTTTAATATGTTAGAATACTTTCAGATAGGTTTTTCAGCAACATACATTATGATGCCCTACCTCCGATTTTTGTCTTTATTCTAACTTCCTCCTTTCAATCAGGATGTTGAAAATGATGGCCCTGAGCCCTCTGACTGGGACAGATTTGCAGCTGATGAGTATGAGGCTCTTGTCACAGAAGAATCCGCCCAGGTGCAGCTCCAGGAAGGGTGAGTGCATCCCCGTGACTGTCATCGGACGTTAGCAGGGCTGTCCGTGTCAGAACACTAAAACTGCCTCTCAAAATCCTTCTCTAGCTTTTCCACTTTTTTTTTTTTTTTTTTTTTGGTTTTTCGAGACAGGGTTTCTCTGTGTAGCTTTGCGCCTTTTCCTGGAACTCACTTGGTAGCCCAGGCTGGCCTCGAACTCATAGAGATCCGCCTGGCTCTGCCTCCCGAGTGCTGGGATTAAAGGCGTGCGCCACCACCGCCCGGCAGCTTTTCCACTTTTGACTAACATGAAAGAAATGTCTGCTTTGGCTATCTTAACTTGGATGAACATACTCCTCTCTTGCATTCCTCACTGATTCCCTGATATTCTCATGTCTCATTTCCTTTAATAAGTCATACCTTTCACAGAATGCAAGATCACTGAGCACCACAACTCTGTAATAGTCAGCCAGGTTTAAGACGGGGCTACAGAACTGAACCTCCCCTAAATAACTGGACTGTGTGTTAAACTAGACTTTACTGGGAATAATCAAAGGAAAATTCCATCATGGATCATGTTAAGAAAGAAAGCTGTCCAAAAATCTTACTATTTGGAACATTCCATCAATTGTATCATTTACTGGCTTTTCCATTATTTTCTGTGACTTTAGAAATTCTAATTTTTTCCTTAGTCTTTGTTGGTAATATAGACATGCTGTACTACATCTAATGTATGTGAGTTATGGAGCTCTCAACTCAGGTCTGCATATCTGCAGGGAAAATGCCATCTTCTAAGCCCTAATGACTCACATTTTTATAGTTTTGTAATATTCCACTGTATAGTTGGACCATTACTCTACACTCTTCTATTGATAATTATATTTTTAACATTCCACTGTTACGGATTATGGTGTTTGACAAATCATCCAATATACGTCATTTAATTGTAGTCGAATTTCTAAATGGTCTTATTAAATAAAAAACACGGAGCCAAATATAGGGGTGAAAGCCTTAGAGATCAAGGAAATAGGGAAAGCCACAGCTAACCTTACCTCATCAACTCGGCAGCTTCCAAATACGAGTTACGTCCTGTCTACCCACGCCTTTATTGCCTTGCTGTTCTGCCATCTCATTGGCTATCTTAGCCCAGCTACCTCACTTCCTCTTCCTACACAGCTCTGTCACTTTCTGTCTGTCTGTACAGACTTCCAGGTCACTATGGTTGGTACTGGGATGAATGGCATGTGTCACCATTTGCTTGGCTCTGTTCCCTAGTGTGGCCTTGAATACACAGAGACCTTGCCTGCTAAGTGATAGCATTAAGGGCATGTGTTACCACTGCCTGATTTATATGTTTACTTAAAATGGCTTGCTATTTCCTCTGACCTCCAGGCAAACTTTATTTATTAAAGCACAAATAAAATATCACCACATTTCAGCACAAATAAAATATTACCACGTTTAATTTATAAGATGAATTCCTAGAACACAGCACGCATATAAGCATATCCAAACTGTAGTTGTAAAGAGTCTTTATAGAAACCAAGCAATGATGGATGCAGACCCTCACACAGAGCAGCAGTGCGGAAGCATTTCCATGTCTTGGCCTAAAGGGTCAGGACGTGGAACACCAGTGCCAGAAGAAGTAGCTGTGTGAAGAGGGGTCCTGGCAGGATTTAGAATTTTGCAATCCTAGGCAACTCACCTGAAAGCAAGCTACTAGAAGCACACATCCAACCCTCTTCATATCCTCAGCAGCCTGGCGATGACACCTTTTGACCTCCAGAAGACCAGGGAGCTCCCTGATGTGGTCCATCAGGTCAGCCTCCTGGAGCAGAGAGAGAAAGGAAAGATAAACAGGAAATATCCAGTTTAATAGGTGATGTGAAATAGTCCTCCAGAGTTGTACCATTTCCTACCTTTCCATGAGTTCCTTTTTTTGGCGGGTAGGGGGAGGAGAAGAGATTGACCTTGAACTTGATCCTCCCTGAACCACTCCAGTACGGGGATTATGACCCGGCATCACTATACTTAGCCCATGGTGTCTTCAGTATCTTTTTTTAAGGTGTCGAATATACCATCACCAATCCCCTTTTTAAATGTGTAGATTATTTTTCTTTCTTTAGTCATAAAACTAAGGTTTCATATATAAAGTTCTTTTGTAATAAAAGATGGCCCAAGTGGGCAGGATCAGAAGCCAAATATATCCAGGGAATACTAATAATAACTGATGACAGTTGTGCCTTATGCATTTACTGGGATGCAACAATAATTAAAGGTCTGATTTGCCTCTTTTGTAGGGCAGTTTTGTTTACTTGTTTTTCCACTTTTTAAAATTACAAGTCACAACCAGGCGGTGGTGGCGCACACCTTTAAATCCCAGCGCTCGGGAGGCAAGAGGCAGGCGGATCTCTGTGAGTTCAAGGCCAGCCTGGGCTACAGAGTGAGTTCCAGGAAAGGCGCAAAGCTACACAGAGGAACCCTGTCTCAAAAAACAAACAAAAAAAATTACAAGTCACAGGGACTGAAGTGATGGCTCAGCTGTTAAAAGCACTAGCTGCTCTTACAGAGGACCTGGGCTACATCCCCAGCACCAACATGGTTGCTCACCACTGTGTGTAACTTGTTTCAAGGGATCCAACACCCTCTTCTGGCCTCCCAAGGACCCTGAACACACATAGCACACAAACACACACAAAATAATAAAATAAAAATTTTAATTAATTAAAAAATACAAGTCACAAGATGGGGTTGGGGGAGATAAGCTTTGCCTCCAATTGCCTTACAGCAATAGAAGAAAATAACAATAAGAATTCAATCAATTTAAATATAAAAAAATAAGCCTAAACAACTAGAATACTGGTTCTCAACCTGTGAGTCGTGACCCCATTGCAAGATCAAATGACCTTTTTACAAGGGTCTCCTAAGACATCAGAAAACACAGATATTTACATTATGATTCATAACAATAGTAAAATTACAGTTATTAAATAACAATGAAAATAATTTTATGGTTGGGGGTCACCACAACATGAACTACCTTCCATTAAAGGGCTGCAGCATTAGGAAAGTTGAGAACCACTGAACCAGAAAGAGAAAAAGAGAATACAATCTGCTGGGAAATATACTGTAAGGAAAATAAAGAGAGAAAATTTTGGCCAGGCCATGGTGGCACATGCCTTTAATCCCAGCACTCAAGAGGCAGAGGCAGGCGGATCTCTGTGAGTTCGAGGCCAGCGTGGGCTACAGAGTGAGTTCCAGGAAAGGCGCAAAGCTACACAGAGAAACCCTGCCTCGAAAAACCAAAAAAAGAGAGTGGGGGGGGACGGGAATTTTTGTGTAGCAGTAACAATTGAAACACAGAGGAAAATGCATGTGTAAGTTTAATTAGGAAGTCTCAGCAGACACCCTAAAAAGCTACTGAGTCAAACTAGAGGGAGAGTTAGATATTAATTAAAATAAATACCTAGAACAGTGAAGCCAAATCAAAATATTTTAGTCAGTCACAAAGCATGCACACAAAAGCATAGACCATATAGCAGAAACTAATGGCGACATAAACAAGGCAGATGTTTTTTAGATCAATGAGTGTAAAATGGGTAAAGTTTCTCTTTTGGGGGGGAGTGGGGGGGTAAAGTTTCTTATTAAAATGATTGTTATGGAATAATGATTACCACCACGAAACAACAGTATTTTAGTAATAATTTAAAGACTTTTTTAAAAAGCTGTCTTCATATTATTAGACTTAAGAGGCAAAAAAAAAAAAAGGTGGGGATTGTAACCTATTATTTATAGACATATAAATAGTAAAGTAAAAATAGTTGCTGATCAAAATCTTTGTGGGTTTTGTCCATAAAGCATTCACAGAATACATATTAGGACACAAAGCATCCAAAAAATAGTAATACAAACTACCTTCTGATTAAAAGAAGGCGGACTGGCTGCATGCTGCAATTTTCAGCTCCCACACCATGTAAATAAGAGTTACAGATGGTGGTGGCTCATGCCTGTGACCTCAGCATCCAAGAGACCAATCAGCTACATCATGAGTTGGAGACAGCCTGAGATATATAGCAAGACTCTGGCAATAGAGGATGATAATTAAAAAAAAAAAATCAGAGAAGCACCTTAAGGAAGAGAAGCTCTAGGTGAGACCAGGATCAGAGCAAAGGAGCCAGCAGCTGAGGCTCTTTGTGACCGAATACAAGGGGGTAATTGTTAACAGATGGTCGGAGCAGCACTTAGTGATCCCTACCTGAATTTGACTAGAACCTAGAACAAGACAGACACCAGAAGCAGCATTCACATAGGTCCAACTCTGTACATCCCATCCTGTCCCTAAAAGAGACAAAAGCAAAGAATATGGGAACTTAGAAAAGAAAGCAGCCACTGAAAAGACACTTAGCAGCAGAGCAGACCATCTTCCCAACCCTTTTTGATGGAAACCCCAGCGATCCCACTTCCCATTCGTAAGCAACCAGTAGGATGGGGGCAGCAGTCTGCTCCCAGCTACAAAGACAAGTGAACAAATATCAGACAGTTGAGAAATACCAAAAAAATATAAATGTGAGGACTCACTACTGGAAGAAGTCAATACAGAAATCAGAACAGGAAATCAAAATGAGTGCTCATAGGAATGAAAAAATGTACTCTGAAAGACTACAGCTAGTGTTTTAGAAATGGGGAAATTTGTTTTGTTTTACTGTGGGGGTGTGACGTAATTGTAAGGGTCCATATACTGTGGTGCATATCTGGAAATCCAAAGTCCACTTTCAGACAGTTGTGGGATCCGGGACTCAAATGCAAGTAGACAAGCTTGCAGTAGGCTCTTTTACCAGAGCCATTTCACAGACCCAGGAAAAAAATGTTTTTAGTGAAAACTGCAGCATGATACTGAGTGGAATGGACACAGTTGAAAACATTGTTATTTTTATTCAAATGCTGGGGTTTTAAAACACCTCTAGAAAACAACAGGAATATTTCCTAGAATTTTAGCTATTGAAGCAAATTTTACAAATGCACGGGAGCAGGACACTTTTTTCCTACCCGTTACAAATATTTCGGATCTTATGGGTCCTGTTACAAGTGTGCAATCGATGGGGATAATATATAAGCAAATGTTCAATCACTGTACTCCAACAGAACTTTAAAAATAAGCCCAAAGGCACTAATTGGATAGTGTTTCAGATCACGAAATATTCCTGTGACTTTTTTCTTTGGAATTTAAAAAGGTAAAAATATTCTTAGCTCATAGATTGTCCCAAAACACATGTGAAGACAGTTTGGGCTCATCATACAGTTTATCAACCCCTATATGAGAGTGAATTTACTGTACAAAAAAATAAAGAACTGGAAATCTTCAGTAAGAAAAATACATTACCCACAAAGTGAATGCAAAAAGAACCGAGCATCATTGAGTAACTACTTTTCTCCACTCTGGGATCAGACGCCTGACAAGAGCAACTGAAGGAAGGCAGGCCTGGGCTCCCAGCTCCAAGGGCTTTAGTCCACCATGGGGGCAGAAACTGGAGGCTGCTGTCACAATGAACCCCCAGTTGGGAAGCAGAGATGAATGCTGCTGTTCAACTCCTTTCTTCTTTTTATTCAGTCCAGAACTCCAGCCATGGAGTGGTGACACCATATTTAGGACAGGTCTCCCCATGTCAACTAACCTAATATTTAAAAATTCCTTCACAGGCATGTCTAGAGATGTGTGTTCCTTCAATTTGGCAGTCAAACTTAACATCATAAATACCATTCAAGTACTACTATGAAAGTAACTTTAGGGACTGGAGAGATGTCTCAGTGGTTAAGAGCACTTGCTGTTCTTTCAGAGGACCCAGATTCAGTTCCCAGCACCCATATGGCAGCTCACAACTGTCTGTAATTCCACAGGCTCCAATGTGCTTTTCTGGCCTCCAAGGGCACTGCACACAATAGTGTACTTACATGTAGGCAAAACACTCAAATAAAAGAAAAAGAAATCTTTTTTAAAAAGAAAACTTCCAAGTCAGAATTCCACATCCATTAAAAATGTGAGATTCAAATAACACATTTTGGGGGTTTCATAGATGCAAAATTTTGCTTCTCACAAAATTTGCTTTCTGATATTTCTGAAAAAAATATCAACTTATACTCATCATGAAAGTAAATGGGACCTTTGTACAGGAAATAGTGAAATGCTTTAAGCTATTATAGGCTGGGGGTGCAGCTCATTGGTAGAACATGCATTTTAACATGTGCAAAGCCCTGAATTTAATCCCCAACACCTCCCCACCACCACCCCAAAAAAAGCAATTGTCAGTAATGAAATATATCAGTTACTTTTCTATTGCTGTGATAAAACACCATGACCAAAACCAACTTATAGAGAAAGGAGTTTATTTTGTCTTATGGTTCCAAAGGTATAAGAGTCAGTCATGGCAAGGAAGCCTGAGGTCCAAGAGTTCAACATATGAGTCTATGGGGGCAGTTTTCATTTACACATAAACAGTCTGTTGATATCAGTTAATGTCCAGAAAACAAAGGAGTGAACTACAATAGTTGTAACTCCAGGTGACTATCTCAACAAAAATCACTGTAGGGGCTTAGCGATTAAGAGCACATACTGCTCTGGTAGAAACCTAAATTCACTTCTGAGCACCCATGTCAAGCACTTGTGGTTTGCCTGGAACTGGCTATGTAGACCAGGCTGACCTTGAACTCAGAGATCCACCTGCTTCTCCTCTTTAAGTGCTGGAATAAGAGGTGTGTACCACCAAGTACGGCTTACATATTTTTTAAAAGATTTATTTTATCTATGTGCATCTGTGTGTTTATATGAGTACCCAGAACGACCAGGAAGTGGTGTTCGATTCTTTGGAGCTGAAATTAATAGGCATATGTGAGCCACCCAGTGAGGGCGCTGGGATCCAAACTCTGGTCCTCTAATAAAGCAGTAAGCATTCTTTCCTCCCTCCCGCCCCCACCCCGCCCCCAGAGCTGAGGACCAAACCCAGGGCCTTGCACTTGCACTTGCTATGCAAGCGCTCTACCACTGAGCTAAATCCCCAACATTTTTTTCCTTTTTTTTTTTTTTTTTTTTTGCAGTAAGCATTCTTAACCCCTGAGCTCTCTCTCCAGGCCCCTTTTAGCACTCCCCCAACTGAATTTTTTTGTAACCTCCTTTAAAGGACGGGGGGCGGGGAGGTAGCAGGTCTAAATACATAATATGTTTAAAATATAATTGGATCAAAAAAAATTTCAAGTTATGGTAGCACTAAGTGCCAGTGTGCATGGAATGAAGAGGAGGCAAGGATGCAGGTAAAGGGTCAAAAGGGGAGATGCAGTCACCAGCTGTTGTGAAATTCAACCAGTACATATGAGATGCTCTTGTCACGAACCTCTTCTCATGTGGTGGGAGATAAAGCTTAAGGAGAACACATGTGGGTGCTGAAGTCTCTAGGGAAGAGAAGGCGGCAGCCACAGCCTGTACAGCAAGTGCTAGAAGGCCAGCAAAGGAAAGGGAAGGCCTGTTACACAGGATTAACAGCTGACTGGTCCCAAAGCCAAACTGGGCCTATACCTAACATCCAAAGGCTACAACCTAGGGCTTCACCTCATGAAGAAGTACAGATATCAGAGTGAATAAATGTCACACAGAAAATGGTCAGACCCGTGTCAGAAAAAGGAAGAATGTCTGAGGCTTGGGAGCCACCAAGAGCTGGCCAAGTCACCAGCTGGCCAGGTTACCTGACTCCTCCAGCTCAGTTTCAGAAGATCCTGGTAACTGCCTTCCAGCATCACTGTGAGGCCCAGAGCTGCTAACAGCTGGCATCTAGCTCCAGGGAACAGTCGCTGTGGCTACTCTGGGTAAAGAGTTGGAGTCTGTAACATTACACACATGAAAATTTGGAGTTAGGCAATACTAAACTCAAATCTTTGTTGTACCACTTACTAGTGTGATCCTGGGATTCCAAGCCTCAGTACCCCTCCACAATGAAACCTCTGCCACACCATGCTACTTTAAGATTTAAAGAAGACAATGAATATAAATAAAGTCTTTGGACCCAGTTCTTTGTAAGAAAAAGCAGTGTCTATTTACTTCTACAGCTTCTGTGACCGTGGTAACATTTACCTAACCTCTAGCAAATAGAGTTTAGTCAGCTGTAACTAGCAGTCATCACCTGTGCTGTTTGCTTCCTTCCCAGAGCACAGGACATCGCACCACTGATAACAGTAAATATGTGAGATGGCACATGTAATACCTCCAACAGAACCTGGCATATGGATGAAAACAGACTGACCTACTTACTTATCTTAGCACTAGACTGTGGGCTTCTCAAAAGCAAAGACCCTTGTTTCGATCTTGTATGTAACCCCTAGGAGATTGTTAGGGATGTGCCTCAGCAAATATTTACTGTAAGGCACAGAAAGCAACATTACTTCAGCCAATCCCACCAAAAAGATGTCCTCTCCAAGCCCAGAACACACACCCTTCCAAAAGGCACTTCAAATTCTTCCCCATCAAACAACAGTGGCAGGTTGCCCTTGTGTCATGCTCTACCTCCTGCTTCTGTCACTAGCCAGTAAATGACTCCAGGTCTAAGGCTGTATACACTGCAGATAAACATGGCTTGAGGACAGATGATCACAACAAAGAACAGCATGAAAATCCAACCCAGTAATGAACCCAGAAAGACCAGGGTCCTACCAGCACAGAAGTATAGGAGGAAAGCAGGTTACACCATTATTTATAATTAGCATCCTTGTGTTTTCTACAACAATGTAAATTAGGATCCCAGCACCCACACAATAAATAAGACAGGTGTTCCCAAAAATGCCTGTAACCCCAGCTCTAAAGTGGGTTGCTGGCTTCCAGCCTAGGTGAGAAAACTGAGCCCTCGTTTCTGTGAGAAACTATCTCACAGAAGTAGAAAGTAACAGAAGACGACACCAATACCCTTTTCTGTTTTTCACACACACAGGCATGGGCACTCATAAACATGCACACATACCGAGACAGGTACACAGCTAAATTGGGGGGGGGGGGGAGGGACAGCAACATGAATCAGTGAGTAAAAGTAATTGTTAAAATCTATAAACCTGAGTTTGATTCCCCCAAACATACATAAAGGTGGAGAGAACCAATGTCACAAAGTTGTCCTCTGGCCTCCACATGACTTCACAGCATACATACCCATCGTGCACACACATAATTAATTTTAAAAACATCTTTGGTCAAGCAATCCAGAGAGAACTATTATATGTTTCAGTATATTAAGTAACAATGTTACTAGCATTCAAAAATGGCTTTCATACTTCAGAATGTTCCCTAAAGCACTAACTTATCCATTTAGGTAGTTTATAAGAACCATCCATCCAAACATAGTTGCACACACATGTAATCCTAAGACTTGGGCATTTGAGGCAGGAAAACCATGCATTTGAGGTCAGCCTGGCTATATAAGGAGACCATACCTTTTTTAAAAGGAGTTTTGTTTTAAGGGGCTAGAAGGATGGCTCAGCACTTGCTGCTCTTGCAGAGGACCTGTATTTGGCTGCCAGCACCTACTTAGCAGCTCACAACCATCTATAATTCCAGTTCCAGGAAATTTTGCACCCTCTTCTGGCCTCTGCGGGCAGTGGGCACATATAGTAACATCCAGGCAAAACACACAAAAAATAAAATGATCTACTATTTTAACAGTTTTCTGTTGTTTTTGTTTCATTTTTTTTAATGGACTCTTTTTATTTTGTTTTGTTTTTTGAGAGGGGGTATTTTGTTTTTCAAGACAGGATTTCTGTGTAGCCCTGGCTGTCCTGGAACTCGCTCTGTAGACCAGGCTGGCCTTAAACTCACAGAGCTCCACCTACCTCTGCCTCCTGAGTCCTGGGATTAAAGGTGTATGCCACCACTGCCCGGCTTTATTAAGTGTTCTTAATTAGGCAGATAACTTTCTGAGGCAGGAAAGTAGGTTGGTAGACATTAGGAACTTTTATTGTATCTGTGTGTATGTCCCCTCCTTCTATCTTGTCATAGGGATGGAACTCAGGCTTGGCAGCAAGCACCCCTAGCTGCTGAGCCATCTCATAGGCCTACATCAGGAAACTTGGTAAAGTTGGGACAATTTTTAAGAAACTAGATAAAGGAAGTTCCATGAACTAAATGTCTGATGTTCAAAACATTTCATTTAACTGAATTTCAATAAAGGGCTTAAGATGTTTTTAATTTAAAATACAAGGTCAAGCCCGTCTGCATTCAATATGGAGAAGAGCTCCCAAATCTCTGCCCCTGAGGAGCTACTGATGATTGATGGCTTCTAAGGAAGAGGCAGTCATTTTGTTGTTTGGTTTTTTTTTTTTTTTTTTGGGGGGGGGGGTGTTTTTGGTTGCTGTTGTTGTTTTTGAGACAGTTTCTCTGTGTAGCTTCGGAACCTATCCTGGAACTCGCTCTGTAGACCAGGCTGGCCTCAAACTCACAGAGATCTGCCTGCCTCTGCCTCCTGAGTGCTGGGATTAAAAGCTTGTGCCACACCATCGAGCACCTGAGGCAGTTTTCTTTAAGGGTGTGGCCCCTGGTTGACTATGCTCCACCAGGTGGCTCCACACCCATGAGTATAAAGGCAACACAGATTGATTTATTTAATAATTTAAAAAAAAAATCTTGGGGCTGGAGAGATGGCTCAGAGGTTAAGAGCAACAACTGCTCTTCCAGAGGTCCTGAGTTCAATTCCCAGCACCCACGTGATGGCTCACAACCATCTGTAATGAGATCTGGCACCCTCTTCTGTATACATAATAAATAAATCTTAAAAAAAAAAAAAATCTGGCCGGGCGGTGGTGGCGCACGCCTTTAATCCCAGCACTCGGGAGGCAGAGCCAGGAGGATCTCTGTGAGTTCAAGGCCAGCCTGGGCTACCAAGCAAATGCCAGGAAAGGCTCTGTCTCGGAAAAAAAAAAAAAATCTGGAGAGATGACTCAGCCATTCAAGGCTAGGCTCACAAATGTGTGTGTGTGTGTGTGTGTGTGTGTGTGTGTCTTTGTCTTTGAATTACATGGAATATATGTATATATGAATGGCATGAAATTAGGAGATACAGAGCTGGGTGGATATGAAAGGAGTTGTAGGAGGAGTGGGGCTAAATATGAACAATATACACTGTATGCATATATGAAATTCTCAATGAAAATATATCAAAGTAGGGGGCTGGAGAGATGGCTCAGTGGTTAAGAGCACTAACTGCTCTTCCAGAGGACGTGGGTTCAATTCCCAGCACCCACATGGCAGCTAACAACTGTAACGCCAAGATCTGACACCCTCACATAGACATACATTCAGGCAAAAGCATCAATGGAAATAAAGATAAATTTTTTAAAAAAGAAAATATATCCAAGTAAAGCTGGACATGATGGCACATATCTTTAATCCCAGCATTCTAGAGGCATATGCAGGTAGAGCTCTTTTGAATTCAAGGCCAGCCTGGTCTACATGACTTTCAGGCCAGCCAGGGCTGCATAGTAGGAACCTGTCTTAAAAGGGAGAGATAAGGCTGGGGATGTGGCTCAGTTGATAAGAGTGCTTCTCACGCACCAAGCTCAGTTCTAGACTCGGACCTAGTTCATAGACTGGATGTGGTAGCACCTGCCTGCAGTCCTAGTACTTAGAAGACAGAAGTAGCAGGATCCAGAGTGAGTTTGAAACTACATGGGCTACATGAGAGACCCTGTCTCAAGAAAGTAAAAATGTAATTCACACTTCTCCTCTGGATTATAAAAGGCTCCAAAGTAAAGAATCAGTGAACGTTTTATTCTGTGGTTATACCCACCATGTCCTAGATTCCCCACAGCAAGCCCTGACTCAAATATTCAGTGTATTGAGCAACTGGTTGGATTCAAAGGGAAAGGAGGAAAGGACACAATTGGGATTCTGGCTGTGAGTGGCACATAGCTCACTAAAACAGGGAGAAACCAGTCAGCAGGAAAGTGAGTTCAGGTGTAAGTACGCTGCTATCATCCTAGAAGAGGCATCCAGTAGACAGGCAGACTGTGGCAGCTTAGCAGCACGGGTAAAGTGGTGGGTAAACACGGGAAAGACCAAAGTTGCCCAGGAGTGCGAACAGAGTTCAGTCCCCAGCCTGCCTGCCAGTTCTGCTGAAGGAGTAAGAGAGAGATCAGGCTTCAACTGCACTAGTTCTAGGCTGGGTGGGTCTATGAGGTGTAGGTATAAACCTCTGGCAGTGCAGGTTTAGTTCTATCCTTAGACTGTAGTAACTAGATGCCAACAGGACCCTCCGTTAGGAGTCAAATGTATCTCAGGTGTTGCCTGGTGAGTTTCTGCAGCACTAACCAAAAAAAAAAAAAAGTATTAAACCACCCCTTTTGGTTTAGTCTGTTTTGTATTGCAGCCTTACCTGGCTGGCCTGGAACTCAAGTGTATACCAGGATGTACCCTGTACCTGGCTTGTATGGTGTTGGGGGGAGGGGTTGGTTTTATTCATAATCTTGCCCCTCAATAGGGTTATGTGTCACAATCATACTCTGCTAAGCCCTAGTACTTCTCTGTGAAAATGAGAGCTACATTTGGTAGTTTCTGATGTAGACCCTGATCACCCCTACCTAGTAGTTGGGAGCTCATGAATCAAGGAAATGTAGTGTTTGGTAACATGTCCAAAGTCACACACTGATCAGCTGCAGATTCAGATCTGGACTCCATAATCCATGTTTTAATCCTTTAGCCACCATTCCAAGTGGCCTCCATCAGGCCACCGGAGTTCAAGGAGGCTGGTTCCATTCATTCCATCATTCCTGTTAAACTGTATCCTAACATCTGGTTCAAGCTCAGCAATTTGAGTTCAAATGCTTATTGAAATAGTGTCACTTCTGATTTTAACTCTGAAAATACACCTTTTTCTCAGACCTGTGCTGAGGTACTTTAGACACTAGCAGCATGCACAAAGTTAGGAACCAAGGAAAGAAAAACACCTTCCATTTTGACAGGAATAAGCAGTCCTGACTTATCATGGCTAAAATTAACTTTGATACCACTCCATATCCCATAAAGCAAAGCTACTCTAATACTGCCTCCTTACCTAGAATATCCCATCGCCACAGACACCTAAAGGATGAGTGGTGGACTAGGAACAAATTAATAATGGAGGATCTTTGCAGTGAGCAAGTTTGAGCATCATGAGCTAGAATCACGGGGAAGTTTTCCAAAAACCTTTTTAAATGTTTAACCTCTATTCACAATGTTCTGGATTGGGGGGGAGGGGGGTGTTGGAGAGGTGGTTCATTGGTTATGTGTACTTGTCGCCCTTGCAGAGAACCCAAGTTAATTCCTAGCACCCACATGGCAGCTTATAACCATTGTAATCTAGTTCCAGGGGATCCAATACCCTCTTGTGGCTCCAGGATAAAGCACTTATCTAGTATGTGTAAGGTCCAAATAACAAGGCTACACTAATGATGTCAAGTACTGTTAACATAAAACGTAATTCAATGACATTTTCTAGGCTCAAATTAGTATCAGAATACTTACTTTCAGTACCTTAGGGCAGGCAACCATCATTCACAAGAGTTAAACATTGAATCTGGGAGTCATAGCATTTCAAGGCTCTAAGGAACAATGACAATTAGAATTCTTCCTAGCATAAATAGGAGGAAAATCCACAAGCAGACTTGAAGTCTGTAGCAGATACACTTGCACATCTAAATGTGTCAGTAGGGCACAAAGAGGAAGGCTGTAATACAAAAGCAGTCAATAAGTTCCCCTCTTTAGAAAGACCATTGAAAACACTCGTAAAACCCTAACAGACTTGAGCTGTAGGGAGCAGGAAGGGGCTTCTTCTCTAGACTGTGACCTCTTCAGAGCAGCTTGATTGTGGGTAAGCTGCCAGTTAAGTGAAGGTGATTTTTCAGGCTGGTCTTCCAAATCTCTGCATTGCTATATTGACCCATATCCAGATGTTTATATTTAAGAAAAAAAAATCAACTCATTTTGCTTTGTACTTCCAGCTCCTTTGAAGATTATGAAGCAGATGAACCTGTGTCTCCCTCTGAATTTGGAAACAAGGGTAATAAAGTAGTAACTTCAAGCCTTTCAGAGAGATGTGGAAAGCTTCAGTCAGTGGATGAAGAGTAGCTGCCAACATCTACACAGAAGGATGGTGTGGAGAGATGGTCTAGTTTGCACACTGCTTTGTAAAGGCTTTGATTGCTCCAAGTGCACTAGAAACTAAAATGCTCTTAAGTAGTTCAGCACAGGAGACCCCTCCAGTTTGCCGCAAACCTCCTGCAGAGCTCTTCCTTGGAAGTACATACTGTCATCTGTTTCCAAAGTCTGCAGTCCGCAATCTACACCCCTCAGTGTATGGAAGCTCTCTTGGAAACAAGGCCAAGCACAGGTCTCTGCACAGAAAGAAGCTGCCTTAGTGTTGGCCAGCTTCCCTGGGGTCCCCCAGGCTCCTACAAAACCTAGAAGAAAACTTCACTTGCAGAAAACTTAAGTCAAAGATTCTGAAACTTGGAAAAGGGCCTCTAGAATTGACTTTGTTCTAGTAACAAAAGCACTGCCAAACATCTCAGAGACTACTTATGTGTACTGGAGTTCAGGGACCTTGAACTTACCTGGTTTAATGTAATTTCACCATGACCTGCCAAACTGCTAGTCACTTTACATTCTCAGGTATTGTAACCACTAGGCCCTTCCAACTCTGCTGGCAAGCTCGGCAGCCTCTGCATCTGACTGTGGGTCTTGTACAAAATCTCAAGAAAAATCCTTAAAGTGAAGGTAAGGGCAGAATCTGGCACTTATGATAACATTTATAGACAACTATTGGGTGATTATTAATCTACAGATTAGTTGATCTATCTTCATTTCTAGCAGGCCTACTTGAAGACTTAAGGAACATGATACACCATGGAAACTTCTCACTATACAGATTTCCTCCCCTTCTTGAATACTAGAGTAAGCCAAAAGAAAAAGGCTCAAACTAAACAGTATTCCTTACTGTTTTGAAACTACTACACCAGATATTTCATCCACCTCATTATCAAACTTGGAAGAAAACAATTCTCACCCACAGTAGAAATTACTATAGTGGTAAATTCAAAATCCTGTATTTTTCAACAGGCCACCGTGCAGCCAAATCTTACAGTGCTCACTGTTACCCTTCATGCTGGAAAAAAAAAATACTAAAAAAGGATGGACATCTCTAAAAATCACAGCAACTTATTATCCATGTCTGCCAAAGCCATCAACTTTTCCCTATCCCTTGTTTCTTTGTTTTGTTTTGAAAGTCTTTTAAAGGATCAGCATAACCTCTCTTTTCTCTCCATTCTAATTATCATGCTGGGATAAAGGCCAAGCAGTGAAATAATAAAACTTTAGATGATGGAGAAAAAAAATTAAGAACTAATACTAGAAGTTAGCAAGCCCAGCAACCCTGCCTGCCACAAGATCCTCCAGATCCCTGGTTAGCTTACCTTCATGACTACAACTAACCTCCCACATAACCACTATAGAATCTGGTAACTATTACAACTAATAGCTCACCCAGGTATTAAAACCTAACTTGAGGAAAATTTTACAAAAAACATATAGGTGTGGTGCCACATGCCTAAAATCTCAGGATTTAGGTAGTTAAGACGGGGGATAGAGAATGCAGTATATACAGTAGCATAAATACACTGAGAAATTTTGCTTACTATAATGCTAGCACTCAGAGGAGACTGAGGCAAGGAGGATCAGCGGCTCAAGTTTGAGGTCAGCCTAGGCTACACAGTGAAACCCTGTCTTGAAAATAATTATGTGATGTTATCACCAATCCTATCCAATCTTTGGCAGTAAGGGGAAACAACTATTTTTAATTTCAAATAAAAATACAAGAGGATAATTTTTAAGGCAATTTTAAGGATTTTATTAGCTGTGTTCTAAACTATTTGGGACTCACCTAAAAGCACAATATAAAACTCAACTTTATAATATCCCTTAAAAGCCAGGAGCATAGGGCTGAGCTAGCTAGGCCTCACTAGCTGCACTGAAATTATATGCAACTTGTACTTTATCTGTGGTGCTGGGAATCAAAACCTAGAACCATCCACATGCTAAGAAAGCACTCTGCCTGCAGCCTTCTTTTTAACTTATTTTGCTGTCTTCTTTCGCCGTTACTGAAACTCTCAACACCACACAGTTTGAGATGGATTATTTAATTTTGGTTACATGAATTATACTTTAAAGAATTACCTTATTACCAAACTGGAAATGTCAAGTTGTGACAATACCCCAGGGACCTTGAAAAAGATGAATTATAATCTAAATCACTGGTTCTCAACCTTCCTAATACTGTGACCCTTTAATACAGTTACTCATGTTGTGGTGAGCCCCCCAACCATAAAATTATTTTTATCTCTACTTAATAACTGTAATTTTTCTAATGTTGTGAATGGTAATATAAATATCTGATATGCGACCCTCTAAGGGGTCGTGACCCACACACAGGTCAAGAACCACTGTTCTAAACATTATTTAATGAAAGGAGGGTGGTTTCATAGCATAATTGCCAAGGTAATCAAACTAATAAAATTCTGTATAGTTCCCTGTATCTATCTTATCTGTCACTACACTGTTCAAAATGTTTAAGAAAAAATACCAAAATTCTAATTCAGATATCATTTGCTCAGCTTTGAAAGTGTTTGACTAGAGATGGTGCATGACTTGTTTTCCCCTTTTCATCAAACAAAATAAAATTGTCAAATGTATCAATTGTGTTCACTACACATTTTTGGTTTTAGATACAATTCATTTTTACACCTCTAAGCAAAGTTGAGTTTTTGCAAGAATAACTTTGAAGCCTTGGGAATGCTATAAAGAAAAGTCTTAAGGGTACTATCTCACTGAGAAGTGCTTTCCTCTGGGATAAAGGAACTCTCCAGGATCAAAGGGGACTTTAGCCTCATCCATATATTAAAAGGCTGTATCACTGCATATTATTGGGTATCTAAAATGAAATCAAGAATATTAGATCCAGATCCTACAGTCTTATGTCCTAAAAGCATTGTTACCTATGGAAAAAGGAAATTCTCACTTAACATTTCTTCAGTAAGGTTATCGTGGAATTTTTTTTTTTAAGAAAGCAATCACAGACCCTTTACATCCTAGTGCTTCATGATGAAAATATACACCCAATGAATCTAACCAAAGAGAAAAATTGTTAAGCTCTCTTCTGACAAGGACTCAGATTATTCAAGATAACATCAATTTAAATGCAGTTTTGTTTTGTCTTTAATAATTTCATATCTTGATAAATAAATCTGGTTCCTTCAATAAATTAAGTCAGCATTTGTCAGCATTACTTTTAAAAAACGCATGTCATAGCCGGGCGGTGGTGGCGCACGTCTTTAATGCCAGCACTCGGGAGGCAGAGCCAGGCGGATCCCAGTGAGTTCAAGGCCAGCCTGGGCTACCAAGTGAGTCCCAGGAAAGGCGCAAAGCTACACAGAGAAACCCTGACTCGAAAAACCAAAAAAAAGCATGTCATAAAGAAAAACATAAAAACCAAGGCACTTTAAGTACTCTTCCCCAGCCTAATACAGACCATTCAGAACATGCTATCCCAAACTCCTCAGTATTCTACAACATAGAATTAGAAAACTATCATTTATTGATAGACTTAAGGTGTGATACAGGTTTCCAAAAATGTGGCAGTGAGAATACCAGCATAAAAAAGAGAAACTTGTGCTAAAAACAACCTGAATTCATCATTGGCAATATTACATAACAATCAAGGTCCTCACATACTGATTTCCACTTTATCTCTATTGCCAACCTCCCATGCATCAAAACAAAAGCTAAGATTATCAAATTTGGGAAGCAATGAGGTACTCCATGAATTTTAAGATATTAGGAAAGTCTGGGAACTCTGCAAAATATAGCCTAATTATCCATGTGTACAATCTCATTTCTAGTCATTTTTGCAGTGATCATTAGTGAATAAAAAACAGATTTACATGATTATATAGCAGGGCATCATCTGGTCCAACACATACTGTTACAAACTTTAGGTAAATACATGTTTCATAAGACACTGCTACCACTTAAAGAATTTAAATAAAATTCCAAAATTTGGTAAGCAAATAAAGACAAGACAACTAAGAAGCATTTTCCACCATTTACTCTTGTTATCAAAAATAGTTCAACTCTTCTTGCAAAACAAAAACAAAATCGTACATACTGGACACATACATCACATTTTTCTTCCTATGGCTTTAGCCCACCCCCGCCCCACCAAAAGAGACCAAAATTTTTTTTGTTTTTTTTTTGTTTTGTTTTTTTTAAAAAGCCCAATGACAACAACAAAACAACTACCTGACCACATTCACAGAAAATGACACCGGATACACTACAAAACAGGGGGTGTCATCTGCTCTGTGTCCAAAGGATTCTTCTCCATGTCTTTATGAGGCGAGGAACCATCATTGAACATGCTGTGTGCCAAATCAAAACAACTTCAACACATCAGATCTCACGAGATGGTGAATGCAGTAAAAACTGGAACTTCCCTAGCAGTATTCTTCTTAAAATAAGCACTGCCAAAGCAGCAACTCTTTGAAATCACAAGGTTATCTCTAAACCTAGTCAGTCCTTGTTTACCTGGGCTGTGCTCTTTCAAGCAACTGACTATAGACTTCCCTTCAACAGAATGTCTGTCTTCCCAATAAAGTTAATTGGAAGAAGTACATTAAAACTCAAACACAGTTTGTGCTTTACATGCAAAAGAGCATTCTAAAGAAAATCCTCCGAGCTTTACACCTACCTAAATGCACAGGCTTCATCAAAGGCATGTTTTAAGGCCTTAATAAAGAAGCCTTCATTATGAACAGCACCCTTAAAAAAAACAAAAAAGGAGCATATTCAAGGTAAAGCCTGTGGCAAATAAACAGGAAATAAAAATCAAAGAAGTCGTCAATGGCAATAAGTATAATGCATAAATCTGGGCACATTTGGGGCACTATTTCAAAATTAAATAAAACCCAATTTTTAAATTTTTATATTTTTAAAAATTATGTTATGAACTAAATAAACTCAATTATGTTCAGAATAAAACAGCTCTTCACTTTATTTACCAACTAGAACATTGCTCAAAGTGAAAGGACTTAGGATTTTCTCATAGAAGTGAGTCAGATAACTAGAAAGGGGCTGAACTCATAAATATTTAAAGCATAAACAGCTTAACATTTGTGGTCTGACAGAATTTATTTGTTCACTTTTTAAAAGACAGATTTCTTAAAACATTCTAATGAGGGGGGAATTTTCTTTCATAATACTGCTGATTTAAAAACTGCTACATACATGCCAGTAGCCAATTTTCATGATCAGAAATGGTATTATGTCAGCACAAAGGTTGAGCTGGACACATCAGCTTTGCAACAGGAGAAATATCACTGCGGCATCTGAAGGCAGCAAAGGCTCCTGATAAACTAATGGCTACTTTTCCACAAAAAAAAAAAAAAAAAAAAAAAAAATTAGCACAATCTTTATGGACTGACTAGATACCACTTCCTTACATTTAATCATCAACTTTGATTATGCACAAAGCATGACCATAAACAATGAGGTTATTGTTATTTTCCTTGCCAAAGTTCATTTTGTATAAATCAGTTGCATCAGCATTTGTTCTCAAACTATGAGGTTCTGTAAGAACTAAGAACATATAGTTGTAGGGTTACTCCTCCATTATCTGCAAACTATTTCCCCGACACTAACACATATAACTTAGCAATGAAACACTTGATACAAGTGATCTATATGCAGGAGCTCCGGCAAGTTAAACCAACAGAACCATAGCTGCCGTAGAACTGTAGCTATTTCCTACCAGGGGTAGGTAGGTTTCAAGACCCACTGATTTAACAGTCGAATCTCATATCTATAGCTTCATCCAAACTTTTATCATCATGTGTACTGGCAGCTAAAAATGTCGTTACTGGGGACCCTGTGACATTAATTACACTGGTGCTGGTACTTGCATTACGCACAGCAATGCTAGTCACATTAATGCCCAAAGTGAGCCTGGTCTGCTCCAAGGCCTTTTCTGGCACCGCAAATGCCTCCAGCTTCTTCTCCCCATTGGCCATATAGGAGTTTTGGCAGCCACGACATATACAATCTAAGCAGGCTTTCCGGTTAGAGTAGCAAGGGCAGCGTTGGCCGCGGCATGTAAGAACACTTGGATTTTGAGTAGCACGCCCACATTTACATCCTTTCTTTTCCTGGGGCTTTTTGTACACAGTCTTGGTAGGACTTCCTGGCATAAAATGATGACTAGGAATCTTTTCCTTTACTGCTTTGTCTTTTTTAAGAATACCTGGCTTGGATTTAGAGTGGGATTTCTTGGATCCGTGTTCATGACTCTTTTTCATGCTTTTAGTAGATAAAAGTACAGATTTGCTGATCTTGGGTGTTGTGCCTCCATTGGGAACAGTTGCTATAGGTTGAAGAGAGATTTTGCTTTCCCGCTTCACTGTCACGGGAGCAGATGCCCCCAGGGTTGGGCCTCGAATAATGGTAGAAATTGGAAGTGGCTGAACTTTCTCACTGTCGCTTTCAGATCTGGATCTTTTTCGATTCAACTTTGCTACCTTCGGAGTTGCTGCTGTACATGATAACCCATGAAGTGCAGGGCTGGTAGACATAAAAACATTATGGCTAAGAGACTGGGAAGAAAGCTGCAAAAAAGGTCCATTGGATACAGTGGCTTCCAAGTTTGGCTGCAAATTAGGACAGCAAACCTCTGTATTTGAAACAGTTTCTAAACTTCGGAGTACTTCCTCAACACTCAGCAAGAGAGAGTCACCAGGTTTTATATCTTCACTGAAACTACAGATATCAATACCTGTGGAGCATAAGTCAGTGGCTACCGTGTCACAGACAGGTGGCAGGCTGTCAGACAGATCCTCAGTTTTTATATCAACAGTATTACACACGTCAATCGTATTTGGATGTTCAGGTGAAGGGATGTTTATACCAAATCTGTCTATTGAAAGCCCATTGTAAGTAGGCAAACCATTGATAACAGAACTGCCAATAGCAATGCTGAGGGTGCTTTCAGACATTGGAGATAAACTAGCTTGAGGATCAGCTGTGGGTTCTGAGGTTGAAGGTAAAGGGGAATGTGTCAAACACAGAGTGAAGGATGAATCTGAAGGTTTCTCTGTCTCCTCACAAAACAATGATCCGTCATTAAGCAAAGCTAAAATATCAGAAGAACAGTCAACTGCTTCTATTATATCACGTGCCAATGTTGTCTGGGTTATATATTCACATAGTTTCTTGTAGCAGTTCACTAGTATGCTTAACTGCTTGTTTTCCTCAAACTGCTCATAGTCTTTGCACCAGCTACATGAAGGTTTCATCATCATTTTCTTGCCTTTACAAGTCTTGCAGACATAGTGTTGGCAGGTGGAGTTGGTGGGTGCAATAGGATCTTGTAGCAAATGTCCTAAGGAGGAGGAGGAGGAAAACACAGATTTTAGTAAAACTCATTTATAGTTTCAGATAATGGAGTTCAGCTATTATCCTCTTAAAACTGAAATTGGTTAAACTCACTAGACTGGGGGGTGGGGGGTTATACACAGAGATAACTGGAGAAATACCCAACAGCTCTCTTCATTTCTGTAGTTCTCCATTCTGTTATCTCAAACCAGTCTTCCTTGATTCTGGTCGTGTCCACAAAATGTTATCACCAACCTTCTTACGGTCTTCTCTCCAAAGGCTATCAAGAGGTAAAGCTCAGTGGCCAAAACCCTTAAGGCCTCCAACTAACACAACATAATAGACAACTTATTGAACAATCAGTACAAATGTAATTTCAACCAGTTATTATATGAACCATAAACTTTTAAGAAGATCAAAACGTAACTACAATGGGCAAGAATCTCATTTGTTGAAAGAAAAAGGGAGTTTTGTTCAACTCAAAATCTTTCACAAGTCAACAAAATGAGGGAAAATGTAAGCCAGACACAATGGTGTACACCTTAAATCCCAGCACTCAGGAGACAGAGGCAGGTGGATCTCTATGAGTCCTAGACCAGCCTGTTCTACACAGTGAGTTCCAGAACAGCCAGGACTACTTAAGATAGCCTCTAGCTCAAAAGAACATGGGGTGGGGGTGGGGGCACTTGTGTGCCACCATGCCTGGCTCAATAAAAACTCTTTTCCAAGTTAAAAACTTACCTCTACACACTGTTTGTGGGCTGTTATATTTAAACTGATTACAATAAATAAACCTGGAAGTAATACTGGATTCTAACTCTAATGACAGAATTCAAAATAACTGAATATAGTAAGCCACAGGCATCCTAAGTGCAGCAACATATTATGAAAGTGAAATGGGGCTGGGTAGTTGCCTCAGCTGGTAAGGACACTGGCTAACGACATGTGTGATGCAAGCATGTGGAGCTGCACTCAAATCACCAGAAACCACACACACACACTGGTTGTAGTGGCACATACCAGTCAACCTAATAAGCAAGGGTAGGATAGTGGGAGGGTTGTTGGAACTCACCAGTCCCCCCCAGCTCCAGGTTCAATGAAACCTCATTTCAATGCTCTAAGGCACGGTAATAGAGCAGGATATCTGATGTCCTCTCCTCTAGCCTCTGCCTACACACAACCTGCACATGTGTGTGCACACACACACACACATAGTGAAATTAGTCTCCCAACCTGAGACTGCTATCCAATTACAAATGACCTAGAACTAAAACAAGGAAACAATGGTAGATTCAGTCCTCTTGCCGTTCCTCACACCCCCACAGAAGCAATTGTTTCTTAGCTCCCAATTCAAATGGTTCATAGTTGACCCAAAACAGTCTTCTCATCTTCTAAATCATACAAAAAAAAAATGTTATCTGCAATCAAAATTAAAAATCAAGAGAAGAGCCGGGCGGTGGTGGCGCACGTCTTTAATCCCAGCACTCGGGAGGCAGAGCCAGGCGGATCTCTGTGAGTTCGAGGCCAGCCTGGGCTACCAAGTGAGTTCCCGGAAAGGTGCAAAGTTACACAGAGAAACCCTGCCTCAAAAAACCAAAAAAAAAAAAAAAAAAAAAAAAAAAAATCAAGAGAAGAAATGTCCAAATAGTTTTGTTTTTTCAAGACAAATATTTTTAAATTAAACATATACTTAAAGCAATCTGTAAGTCAAAAACATCATAAACAAAACTAAAAAGCACTAACTTAGCAAAAATAGAAACATATCAACATTTAGGAGAGACAGTTGTCCAGACTGATTAGAGGAAAGCTGTTAACTTTAAAGGGTCTAGCCTGAGCCAGGAAGGATGACACACACTTGTAGTCTTAGCTACTTAGGAAGCTGAAGCAGAAGGATGAATTAGGCCTGGGAGTTGAAAACCAGTCTGGGCAAGAGAGTCTCTCAATCTGTCTGCATCAGTAATCGGAGTCAGCCTTGAGCCCTCTCTCCTTTCACTGTACTAGGACAACACAAGTTCAAGCAGGACCAAACAAATGAAGGCCAGAAAAGGGTCTGGCTCAATCTAAAGACACACACAAAAATCTTTTTTTTTTTCTCTTAAGTGCATATACAACCCTGAGCAACAGGGACACATTCTGAGAAATTTATCAATAGACTGTATCATTACATAAACACAATGTAAACTACAGTAATAAAGAAGCCAATCTCTCAATATGTCCTCTTGACACAATTCAAAACATGGTAAAAAACACAATATATATAAAACATGGCTGCTAGTGTCAACACACTACACACTACACTGTATTACAGCAAACTTTTTTTTAGAACAAGTACTTTAAGGCAGACATGGAAGGGCATGTGTGAATGTTCAACTGTGTGTGCGTGCACGCACACGCGCGCACACGCACGCACACACACACACACACACACACACACACTCTCTCTCTCTTGTAATCTCAGCATTCAGAGGGCAGAAGTTGGAGTTTAAGGACAACCAAGCTACATTATATAAAGGGACATGGTCTTAAAAAAAAAAAAAAAGTTGCCAAGAGCTAGGTAGGGTTCTTGCTCGTGCAGTTCACAAATCCAAAACCCAACACTAGAGAAAATACATACAGTATGTATTAGTAAGACACCTATGTAAGTAACACAGTCATTTGTTCAGAAAGCACCAATACACCCAAATGAAGCACAGTCTTTTCGATTATCCATTCTAACAGTGGGATAGTTTAACAAAAAAAAAAAAAATACTTTGATTGGAATACTAGGAAAGAAAAACTAAGGTGAGGAAGCTGAGACGCACACACACAACTGACAAGTACTTCAAACACTTAACAAATGTCAATGACTTAAAAAAAAAATCCTGACAACACTGGATCTGGTAGTAATAACAATCATAAAATAAAACCTAGAATGGCAAAAACAGTACTAAACTAAAATGCAATGCAAACAACTCAGACATGACTACAACAAAGAGACTAAAGAATCAAATCTCATGCCTTTAAATCCCAAAACTCAGGAGGCAGTG
Organism: Peromyscus eremicus; assembly: GCF_949786415.1. Taxonomy (NCBI): domain Eukaryota; kingdom Metazoa; phylum Chordata; class Mammalia; order Rodentia; family Cricetidae; genus Peromyscus; species Peromyscus eremicus. The sequence goes on along the minus strand of NC_081422.1, from coordinate 95,315,693 downwards.
GCAGGTTTTTAAATAGACAGTATCTAAAAGAGTGTCTCCTCAACTCCATTCCCTTATTCCTTTGGAATCTTTACTAGGTCACAGACCCCCATAAAAATAGGATACACATGCACAGACACAAACTGGCGCACACAATCTTCTGGCAATCATGAATCTTTTCCTTTTTAAAATGCATACATCAATATCACCCAAACTGCTTTCCACAATCTTCAAGAATCTGCCTAGACAGCTATTGACTTTAGTCTTTATCTCCAACTCAAATCTCAACTTCAGACTCAATGAATCTCTCTTCAGGGATAATTCAAGATTAACATATACAACTACATTTGTCTTTCCTAACCCTACCTGTGTAGCCGTTCCAGCTCTGACCTGAAAATACCATCCCCTTTGAGGCTTCGGTAACTGTCACACCTACAAGGCGGAGCCGAGAGAGGACCCCTGAAGACCCAAGATCCGGATAGGGGAGCTCTCTTGGTTCCTGGACCCTGGACGCTAGAGGTAGACCAAGCAAAGTTCTCCAGAGAACATCACCAGACTGCGCTACACCTTTCCCTGAGCCTGTAACCTATCCCTTCACTTGTTAGTTACCCCACAAAATAAACCTCCCTTTTAACTAGGTGGAGTTGCCTTAATATTTTAACCAATGCCTGCCTTATATTAATCTTCCGCCTCCACCCCTTATTCTCTTGGATGAATACTGACACCATCTTTCACTTTTGAAACCATCCAGATCGTCCATCTCTATTCCACTTCTTATCAGTGCCCCTGCCCGTAGCTCCTAAAATCTGCTCATCCATCCTCTAAATTTTACCCATTTGACTACTAATGCCTCAGTTGCTTCTCACTTTGAAAACTAAATGTTTTTCCACTTATCTCCCTTCCCTCCACTTCATCCAATCCAATCAATTCATCTGCTATTCTGCCAATAAGTTTATTGTTCTAAAACATAAACCTAACTACAGGCTTATCCTTTGAAAATCCTTCCAACTGCCTTTAAAATCCCAAACCCATTCTCCCCCATCCCCAAAATACTGCATCACTAAAGCTCTATAATCCAACTCTCACCCACGCTAACTGTCAGAAAACATGTCATGATTACCCCGTGTGTGTGTGTGTGTGTGTGTGTGTGTGTGTGTGTGTGTGTTTTCTTCCTACAATGTTTTTCCTTCAACTCAAATATGACCTCCACAGGAAGCCTTCCACATTCCTCTACCCTCAATTTGTTCCCCTAGTACAACTAACAGCTATTGCATTATACTCCCACTGCTCACTAGGCCTTGGTCAAAGGCCAGAAATTTTTTTTACACTTTCTATCATTGTTGGCAATAGGCTGGTATCTAATATACAAGCAATGACAGAATCATAAAACATAAGGCTTGTGACTGAGTGACCATGGAAATCAATAGTTCCTGTGGCCTCATTTTAATCAAAATTGATTTTCATAGATTATACAACCAGGTACTAGCAATAAAAAGCTGAGTCTATAGACTCCCATCTATGTCCTCCCCTCTATTTTCCAACAGGCTGTCCTCAAACTCACAAGGTAACTAAGCATGAAACTTCAAATCTCTGATTTTCTTTTTCTTTCTTTCTTTTTCTTTTCTTTTTTTTTTTCTTTTGGTTTTTCGAGACAGGGTTTCTATGTGTAGCTTTGTGCCTTTCCTGGAACTCACTCTGTAGCCCAGGCTGGCCTCGAACTCACAGAAATCTGCCTACCTCTACCTCCCGAGTGCTGGGATTAAAGGCGTGCGCCACCACCGTCTGGCTCAAGTCTCTGATATTCTTGTGCCCACCTCTCAAGCACTGGGACTGCAGAAATTGCCAATATACCTGGTTTAAAAAGTGCTGAGGAGTCACCCCCAAAGCTACTTCATGTATGCTAAGAAAGCATTTTTACCAGCTGAACTGCACCCCCATCCCATTAACCTAGTGTTACTTCTGCTTATTCAAACCCATCTCTACTTCTACCACTGTCTGTGGCATTCATTGAGACAATCTTAGCTTATTTCCACATTTATCATCAAGAATGATGTGATTACTAAAAGTGAAACACAGAGAGAATGAATAATCAACTACTAGATGTAAGGCCTTTACCGGGGGAGAGAACCAGAGTATCAGCCCTAACTGGATAGTGACTGTAGAAGAATGGAAGAAGAAGATGGAGTCTCAACAATAAGTATATGAGAGGCAGTTTGGCCTCAGGTCACACAAACTGGGGCTGCAGAGTCCTGCTTGGACTCTCTATGATCCCAATTTCTGAAACTAATCTGAAATGTTTTATATAAGCATATGTGGTGGTGTGAATAAGAATAATAACTCCCATATATTTGAATGCTTAGCCATCAGGCAGTAGCACAACTTGAGAAGGATGGGAAGGTGTGACCTTATTGGAGGAAATCTGTCATCAAGGTGGGCTTTGAGGTTTCAAAATCCCAAGCCAGCTCAGTGTCAGTCTCTCTTTGCCTATGGATCAGGATGTAACTCTTGGCTATTTCTCCAACACCATGTTTACCAGCTGTAGCACAACTTGAGAAGGATGGGAAGGCGTGGCCTTGTTGGAGGAAATCTGTCATCAGGAGTGGGCTTTGAGGTTTCAAAATCCCAAGCCAGGCGCAGTGTCAATCTCTCTTTGCCTATGGATCAGGATGTAACTCTTGGCTATTTCTCCAACACCATGTTTACCAGCTACCATGCTCCCCGACATGATGGTAATGGACTAAACCCCTGGAAACTGTAAGCAAGCCCCCAATTAAATGCTTGCTTTAAAAGGTGCCTCAGTCACTGTGATGGTATTAAAGAAAACAGCCCCCCCTAGGGAGTGGCACTATTAGGAGGTGTGGCTTTGTTGGAGTAGGTATGGCCTTGTTGGAGGAAGTGTCACTGTGGGGGTCTCCTTTGCTCAAGCTTCTCTCAGTATGAAACAGTTGCTTCTACTGCCTACAGATCAGGAGATGTGGAACTCTCAGCTTTTCCAGCACCATGGCTGCCTGTATGCCTCCACTGCTACCCACCATGACAATAATGAACTAAAACCTCTGAACTGTAAGCAGGCCCCCAATTAAACATTTTCCAAGAGTTGCCGTGGTCATGACGTCTCTTCACAGTATAGAACAGTGACTAAGACAGCACAAATGCTGGGAAGCAGTGTTACTTTCTCTGTAAAAGAGCCCAACAAGGAAAAGCTCAACCTCCACACCGGAAACCTTTACTGAAACTGCTTGTGTATAACGTATGGCATGTGCTGTGGATGACTGATTGATAAATAAAACTCTGATTGGCCAGTAGCCAAGCAGGAAGGATAGGGTAGGTGAGACAAGGAAGAGAAGAATTCTGGGAGGTGGAAGGCTGAGGCAGAGAGACACTGCCAGCAGCCGCCATGACAAGCGAGATGTAAGGTACTGGTAAGCCACGAGCCACGTGGCAACTTATAGACTAATAGATATGGGTTAATTTAAGATATAAGAACAGTTAGGAAGAAGCCTGCCATGGCCATACAGTTTATAAGTAATATAAGTCTCTGTGTGTTTACTTGGTTGGGTCTGAGTGGCTGCAGGACAGGCGGGTGAAAGAGATTTGTTCTGACTGTGGGCCAGACAGGACCAGAAAAATTATAGCTATAGCACACCTTTAATCCCAGCACTCAGAAGGCAGAGGTAGGTGGATCTCTTGAGTTCAAACTAGATTGGTCTATAGAACAAGTTCCAGGACAGCCAGGTCTACACAGAGAAACCTTGTCTTGAAAAACCAATTAAGCAAAATGATTGAATGAATATAGATAATAAAGGAATTATGTCTCTCTGTGTGTGTGTGTGTGTGTGTGTGTGTGTGTGTGTGTGAGAGAGAGAGAGAGAGAGAGAGAGAGAGAGAGAGAGAGAGTGTGTGTGTGTGTGTGTGTGTGTATGTCCCTCCGTCCGTCTGTCTACAGAGGCCAGAAAGAGGGTTATCAGATCTCTGGAACCTGGAGTTACAGGCAGTTATGAGAAGCCCAATGTGGGTACTGAGAACCAAACTCAGGTTCTCTGGAAGAGCAGTATTTGCTCTTAACTGCCAAGCCATCTCCCTAGCACAGGACATCATCTTAATAAATATGCACTAAGAACCACTAAGAAAAAAATGACTACACAATAAAAAGATCCTGTGTATTATGGCAAATGTGAACAAATAAATTAACTGTTCTTCAATAATTAAAATGGTTATCTTTACAAGTTTATTTTCATTCTAACAAAACTGTGCTTAATACAGATTTTTTGGCAGGCATATGTTGAATTCTAAACCTCTTAAAATGTCATAAAATATGACTGTGGAGCAGCTGTATCAAGAATAAAGGAGATCAAGGAGATGACTCCGGGAAAAACTCTAGCCCCATGAAGCTCAAAGTGAGTCTGGTGGCCTGTATTACAGGCAGACAAGGGACTACCCATGGCATACTGGCTAACTAGACTAACTAGAACTGGCAAACTATGGATACAGCAATACCCTGCCCTCAGTAAATAATGTGAAGAGCCATCTGGCCCTCACAAAATCTGCATATATATGTACTCACATACACACATGCATTCATACTGCAAACATAGTTGCCAAAAAAATTGAAATTATGAAGATATAATTAGGCTGGGTATGATGCTGTACACCACCTTTGATCCCAGCACTAGGGAGGCAGAGGCAGATGGATGGATCTCTGCAAGTTTGGGGCCAGCCTGGTCTACATAAAGAGTTCCAGGACAGCCAGGAGTATGTAGAGACACCCTCTCCAAAATTAATTAAATAATTAATTAATTAAAAGAAAAAACTAAAGCCAGGTATGCTAGCACACACCTTTAACTCAGCACTACAGAGGCAGCAGCAGACACATCTGAGTTGAGGCCACCCTAGTCTACAGAGAGTTCTAGAACAACCAGGGCTACACAAAGAAACCCTATCTCAAAAAATAAACTCAGCTAAGAAAAAATTTAATATGAGACCAGAGAATCCAGCTAAAATAAAATTTTACTCTTGACATTACCAAGGCCAGGTCTGTTTTTAAATTTCTGATTAAGCAGCATTTGGAATCTGTTAAACTTATACCCATCCAGTTTATTTTAATGGTTTACCACAAGGCAAAGAAATGCCTCAAAACACTAAATAAAAACTAGTAATAAAACTAAGGTTTTTAGAAATTATTAGACCTCTAAATCAAATAATCAAGCAGTGATGCTCAGAATAGCATTAACCCCTTTAGATATTCCTAACCACAACCCTGTAACCTATTTTCTTTATAGCATCTAACACGATTATAATATTAAGAGAACAGAGTTTTAAAATAAGGAAAGAAGATGATACTAAAATCGGTGAGTATTTTAATCACCTGACCAAGTTGGGGGGAGTGTTGAACCTGTGATTCTCCTCCAATGGGTGGGCTCTACAAAACCAGACTCAGAGTTATTTGCTTGTTTTAGTTTTTTTGTTGTTGATGTTGTTATTTTGGTTTTGCTTTTCTCTTGAGAAGGGGTCTGGCTGATCTTCGATCTGAAGCTATACCCATGTTTCTGCCTCCTGTACACAACCACATTCAGCTCCAAGTTATTATTTTTAAGTTCACTATCATCATTTTAACTGGGTACTACTATATTGAGACCAGTGATAGCTACACACATGCCAATTTGACAAGGGGTTATGGACTAAGAAAAAGAACAGTTCAACGTTATAATTTTGCTAGCTACTAAAGCCAAATTGTTTATTGAACATCTGAATGTCAAACCTCAAAGTTTAACTAAAACTATGACAAAATACTTCCTGATATTCAAGGTGGTAAGTCAAGTTTATAAGGTAAATCTCAACAGGCAATTAAAAGTATATATTTTTAAAACACCACAGATTATTAAGTGGATGATTTATAACTACACAAGCCCTCAGATTCATCAATGGGTCATGCTTCATTTCACATTCTAGCAAAAATTAAAGGAGACTGCCAGATATCATTTATCTTAATAACAAATGAGACTTCTATAGTGTTTGTAGATACAGAGCATTTTTGTAATATTTCATCATTTTCATATTTTAGCAAAGCAATGATCCTTGTTCATTTAATTATTGACAATAAGACAATAAACACTAGTCCATTATGCACAATTAAACTGATCCACAGCTGAACAATCACTTATTAAATTTAGAACCATATTTCATAAGCTGTTGTTCCATTGAACCAGGAGGTCTGCTTTACTACCCTCTCATTTGTCTAAGACCGTGTCTCACTATGAAGCCCTGGCTGGCCTGGACTCTGAGATTAAAGATGTGTTACACCCTGAACTTACTGCCCTCCCTTAAATACAATAGCATCTGTAAAATAAAATCATTATACTTGTGGAGAAATTTGGCTAACACAGCACTGCTTCAATTTACTGGTACATATACCATTTTTAAGGTGCAACTATTAACCTCACCCAAACAGTATTCCAACACAGCACTGCTGTCATCCATCAAGCATCTGCCATACTCCAGCAAGCATCTGCCATACTCCAGATCTGACTTAGGATCTAGGGATGTGGCCCCAGTACGTGCATTTTTACAAAAGGTCCCTCAAATTCTAATAAGCAACAAATTCAGAAACCATTCATGGCATAACCTTTTGTTTTTGTTCTTTACATAGAAGCCATCTTTCACAGTAACAAGAATTCTTGGAGATCTTTCTGATCAAGTCACCATAGAAATAGAAAATGGTAAGATTAAATGCTTTTTAAGGAAAAAAAAAACTAGTCAGTATATGCAAGACTGAATATAAAATTCAGTGACCAAACATCCAAATTGTGACTTTCCTCTAACAAAAATATCGTTTTACCTAAATTATGCTTTATAAAAGTACATGGTGGTAAAGGGGCTGGCAGAGAAGGTTCAACATTTTAGAAGCACTTGTTCCTGCAGAGGACCTGGATTTAGTTCCCAGCACTCAAAATAACAGCTTACAACAGTCTAGAGCACCAGGTACACAAGCAGTGCACACACATACATGCAGGCAAATATGTATCCTCAATTCACATACAATTTTAAAATACACATTGTTTTTAACATTTGAGACTGGGGAGATGACTCAGTGAGTAAGAGAGCTTGCCACACAAGCATAAAGATCTGAGTTCAGATCCCCAGCAGACACATTTTAAAAAAATAAAAATGGGAGGTTACAAGGGTAGAGAGTGGACATGGAAGGACTAGGAAATGAGTGGGACTGGGGTGCAAGTTGTGAAATTCAAAAAACATCAATAAATAATTTACGGGAAGGAAAAAAGTATGCCACAATAAATCTCTAACTCCAGCACTAAGGGACAGAAGGATCATTGGAGCTGGCCAGCTAGCCTAACCAAAAGTTAGCAAACTCCCAGATCCAAAGAGAAACCTGTCTCAAGAGATTTGGGCTAAGAACAATAAAAGAGAATAATATACAAAGGTCTCCAACTTGGGCTACATAGTGAATGATACTATCTCTATAGGTTTTTTAAAAAGGACAAAAAATAAAGAGCCAAGAATAGTTGCACACACTTACAATCCCATAACACAGGAGGGATCAGGTATTTAGGGCCAGCTTCAGTTAAATGAGTTTGAAACTACTTTTTTATGGGAGTGGGGGAAAATGCTTCAAGACAGGGTTTCTCTATGTAGCCCTAGTTGTCCTAGAACTCTCTCTATAGCCCAGCTGGCCTCAAACTCACAAAGAGCTTAGATCCACCTGCCTCTGCCTCCCAAGTGCTGGGATTTAAGGCGTGAGCCACCAATGCCAAGTGACAAATCTTGTTTATAAATTCATAAATTCTTTTATAAACAGACTAAAATACATTATATAAAAAAATCATTTTATATTTGGAATTGTTTATACTAAAATATTTACCATTTTGTTTTATTGCTATAGGCTTCAGAACTGTACACACTTCAAATATCACACTGCAATCTCAGCCTTTATTCTTTTAAAAGTATATATACCAAGCAGCACTTTTTCCCCTCTAAAAAAAAGCTTTATTAGAAATTCATTATGATTCTTATCAAAATTCTAATGACATTCTTCACGAAACTTTTTTTGGGGAGTTTTCAAGACAAAACTATTTTTAAAAGACCCCCAACTAGCCAGAGGAACATTGGGGGGTGCCAGTATTATTATACTACAGAGCAACAGTAACAAAACAGCATAGTACTGTCCCAACAGATACACAAGCCAATGCAATAGAACAGAAAACTAGAAATAAACTCATGCAGCTAGACACCTGGTTTCTTTTTTTTTACAAAAGTGCCAAAATTGTACCCTAGGAAAAAAGCTCCTTCAACAAAGGAAGGGCCAGGGAAACTACGTAACCCCGTATGGAACTGAGCTGTAGTCCATCTGCACAAAAGTCAGTTCAAAATGGACAAGTATCTCAATGTAAGACCTGAAACATTCATGGTTCTAGGAACTACACACTGGGAGAGTAAACTTCAAGATACAGGCATGAGCAAGACCTTCTGGGGGGAAAAAAATGTCTTTAAAGGATCAGAAATTGTTGGAATTGACAAAAGTTTAAGAATATTTATAATAAAGTAAAAATTTTTAAAAAGGTCAAACTACCTAGAATATAGTAGTCAAACTCACCAGGTATACAGAAGCATAAAAACATGGCCCACAATAAGTAGAAAAAAAAACAATCTAGAACAAGCCTGGCGGCGGTGGCACACGTCTTTAATCCCAGCACTCGGGAGGCAGAGGCAGGGGGATCTCTGTGAGTTCAAGGCCAGCCTGGTCTACAGAGCGAGATCCAGGACAGGCACCAAAGCACACAGAGAAACCCTGTCTCAAAACTACCACCACCAGCAACCCCCCCCCCAAAAAAATCTAGAGCAACAAATCCAGAAATAAAAGACAACAGAGTAGATGAGAACATTAGAGAAAAAAAAAACTGTTCCAATGTTCAAAAATGCTTAATATACCTAATAATAGAGTTCTGAAAGACCTGAAGCAAAAACAGTTAACACTCCAAAGAGAAACAGAAACCCAGAGTAACAGATTTCAATATCATACTTGGTAACTGGCAAAACCAAAGGGTGATCAGTAAAGGCACAGAGGATCTGAACACTATTAACCACCTTTGGGAAGATGTCTTAACTGACCACAAAAATACAGTGTTCTCTGGCTGACAGATAAGATCAACAAGCCATTGTTTTTCTTATCCAAGTAACAAGGATTCACAAAATAATTCCGGTTCCAACATTAGAAATGTTATGATCTAGTGTAGAAAGCACAAGAAGAGCTTTTCTACATCCTTCATTCTTCTGGATTACAAACCCAACTACTTCCAAGGTCAGTGGGTGAGGTAAGGGGGGGGGGGGGGGGGCGTGTAGGTATGGTGTGCTGACAAAAGCTGAGTGTGATTAAGGACAAACAAGTGAGGACATACTCCTATTGTCAAGGAGAAGGGCCTTTAGACTTTAGCCAATGATGCTTTAACATGAGAAAATGCTACTGTTGCAGGGTCTAAAAGCTTTCCAGAAAGCTCCTACAATGCTGATTTTTATGTGAACTACACATTTTGAAATAATGACCAACAAAACATTACTTTTTTTTTTACCAATAAGAATGCCAAATTCATAACCAAATTTCTGTTGTCTCACTTAGTTGCCCAGGCTAGTCCTGAACGCTTATGTTCAAATGACCTTTCTGTCTTAGCCTCCCAAGCAGCAATTGAGTCTGAAAGCACACATCACCACACCTCAACAGATTTCTGATTTGTTTGTCTGTTTTCATAGTGTCTCACAACACAGTCAAATTTGAAATCTCCTGCCTCAGCCTCTGTAGAGCTTTAATTAAGCACATACAAACCCAGAACAGGCTTCAAATTTCAGTTCTAATAAACTTCATTTTATAATAAAACAGAAAACTGTAAATGCTTTCTACAGGCCACTAGAGCAAATCATCTCATGCAGTTATACATGACAGTACTTGAACACAAAAATCTTCACTTAAAGCTGCTACAGTAGTAACTCAAAGATACTTCCTGTCTCAGAAAAAAAAACAAAAATCTGCCTGCCAATAGTCAAAGGGCAAATCTTAACCAAAGGCTTTCTCTCCAAGAAAATCTGATAATATTTCCCTAAAGACCCATATAGGCATTGAAACTCAATGATGCCATGAAGATAACTCCCGAGACAGTCCACACCAACAATTAACTATGAAGAAGACTCAGAAATTCATTAGATGGAATCATCAATCTGGTCTCTTCTAATCTTAAGAGTTCTGTATTATATATGGCCAGAATCTCAAGTGGTGTTCAGCAAGTTTTCTTGGGGGGCAGGGGAGGATAAAGAAAAGGCTTAGCAGTTAAGAGTGCTTGCTATTCTTGCAGATGACGATTTTGTTCCCAGTACCCTCTTCAAGAGGCACACAACCACCTCCAAGGGATCTGACTTCCCTTTCTGGCCTCCTCGGGTACCTACCTATGGATGACAGCATATGTATGTACATACACAGAGAGAGACAGAGAGGGGGAGGATAAAAATAAATCTTAAAAAATAATAATAATAATTAGATGCAGGCACTCAGGAGGCAAAGGCAGTTGAATCTCTTGAGTTTGAGGCTAGCCTGGTCTACTCAGTGAGTTCCAGGACAGCCAGGGCTATGCAGAGAAACCTTGTCTCGGGAAAATAGAGGAAGAAAAAAAAAGCACCTTTTTAGACTATACACTGAACCTCCAACTCTTCTTTTTCCTGAGATAGGGTCTCACTATGCAGACCTGGCTACCTCGACCTCCTGAGTGCTGAGATTAAAGGTGTGTGCCATCATGCAAGGTTTACACTTCAGCCTTAATTCCTAACCTTGGCTCCAGCCACCCCCAAGCCATCAGACCTCTCTCAGCCTTCAGTAACATACTGCTCAAATCTCTAAACAACTTGTTTTTGTCCTTCAAGGCAAGAGTTCCACATAGCCCAGGTTGGCTTCAAGCTCCTTAGTTAGCTGAGGGTGGCCTTGAATGTCCTTCTGATTTCTCTGGGTCCTGGAGTTACAGGCATGTACAACTGTGCTCTGTTTTATGGAGGACCAGGGATCAAATCAAAGTCTTCTCACATGCTAAGCAAGCACCCTCCAACTGAGCTACCTATATCTCCACCTCAATAACTGGTTTTATGAGATAGTCCACTATGTGGCCTAGGCTGGTCTCAAGCTCCTGGCCTCAAGTGATGACTCTCCTGTCTTGCAGCCTCCCCAGTAGCTGAGACTACAAGTGTGCACAACTGCACCTGGATCTCGGAATACTGTTAGTTGGGATGTCCTCACAGATTTAAAACCTAGTCTACCTAATGTTTTCCCAAATTCAAAGACCTTCATTACTTCATTTCCAATACCAACTGAATTACCTTTGACCTCTTCTATTTTTCCCATGATAAATATTAAACTACTAGACTTTGTCAATTCTTCAACAGAACTCAGTACAACTTTTTTATCAAGTAAATGCTATAGGAAAGTGCTATGATAGACATTTATAATATTTTTCTCATTTACTCCACTCACAGGATAAGCACAACCAAGCCAAATTGTAATCGCTCATTCTGAAGAGTTAAAATGTTATGCATATAATGTAATTTCCTTCACATTACTGGATGTTCTTTTTTTCCCCTTCTTCTGCTATTCCCTCTGTGGGGCTCTAAAATGGGTACATCTGTCATCCTTTCCTGACTGAATCTCTCCCTAAACATAAAACTCCAAGCCCAAATTAACCTTTTCTGAAACAGAATTTCAGTAACTAGTTCCAAATATTTTTCTCAAATGCAAATGACCTGAAAATCTTTCTCTCCTTCAAGATGGATGAAAAATAAGGTCCTGCAAACACATTATTCCATTTCCACAGATCTAATGTGCTTATTCAGACTCTGAATTTTAACAAATTAGTAGGTGACTGAGATGCAGATGGTCTATACAGCACACGGTGAGTGGGGAAGCGAGTAGGTCTAGTAGCAATGCAGGTTCCTCAACCTAACATCAAGGCTTCTCAAAAGGTCCCTATGTAACAGGGCGATACATTCAGGAAATCCTTTCCCAAAGGCAATTTCATCTTGTACAATATACACAAGTAGTATAATTACATTAGACTAACTTTTAAAATACTAGACAGGGGCTAAAGAGATGGCTCAGAGGTTAAGAACACTGACTGTTCTTCCAGAGGTCCTGAGTTCAATTCCCAGCAACCACATGGTGGCTCACAACCATCTGTAATGAGATCTGGTGCCCCCTTCTGGTGTGCAGGCAGAACACTGCATAATAAACAAACAAGTAAATGAATGAATGATTAAAAAAAAAAAACACCACTGAAGAACCACCTTGTTTTCCACTCTAAGTTGAAGTCTTTCACCTTTCCACTTGAAGGAAATGTCTTTCACCTTTCCACTTGAAGGAAATACTTTCCAGTGCTTTTCTTGGGAAGACCCAACTTGTTTAATAATCAAGACCATTAAGTACTACAGGGTTGGTAGCTATGCAAAGTGAATACTCTGGACAAAAGGTCTATCCAGAGTAGGAAAAGAGTAGGACAGCAGCCGGGTCGTGGTGGAGCACACCTTTAATCCCAGCACTGGAAAGGCAGAGGCAAACGGATCTCTGTGAATTCAAGACCAACCTGGTTTACAGGACAGGACCGCCAGAGTACACAGGGAAACCCTGTCTCGACAAACAAACAAACAGAGATAGCACAAAGACCAATTTAATGCTTAGTTGTTTTTTTTTTCTTCAGAAATTTCCTTTGCTATTTTTAGGCTGTAGTTGACTACAGGTAACTGAAATTGTGGAAAGCACAACTACAAATAGGGAAGAACTAATACTTGAGGTATTTATAGACCCTTGTTCATAATAACACTGTTTGAAATAGCCAAGAGGCAGAAGCAACCCAATGCCCATCTATGGAAGAATGGATAAACACATACATACAACAGAATTATTCCTCAGCCTTAAAAGGGAAATGTCATGTGACATGACTTAGAGGAACCTAAGGACATGATGTCAAGTCAAAAAAGACAATATGATCCATTTATATGTAGCATAGTCAAATTCACCCACACAGGGCTAGCAAGATGGCTTGGAGAGCAAGTAAAGGCACTTATTGCCAAGCCCGAGGACCCAAGTTTGATCCCTAGGCCCCACATGGTGGAAGGAGAGAACCAACTCTCCCACACGTGTATGCACATAAATGCATATACAAACTAGGTGTTCAATTTTCTATTTTATAAAAGTAAAGAAGAACTGGGGAGATGAATCACTCAGTGGAGTGCCTGCTGTGCAAACATGAGGAGCTGAGTTTATTCTCCAGAACTCACATAAAAAGCTGGCCCACCTACATCTCAGGGCTGGAGAGGTAGACAGAGTTCCCTTGGTCTTACTGCCCAGCCAACTAGCCTAGCTGAGGAGGAATGGGGGAGGGAGGGGGGGGAGGAGGATATGATATTTATTCCCTTTTTGTGGTGCTAAAGAATCAAACCCAGGGATTTGCACATGCTAAGTAAGCATTCTAACACAGAGCAACATCCCAGGTCCATGGGTTTTTGTTGTTTGTTAGGTCTATGTAGCCTAGGCTATTCTCCAACTCTGAATCCTCCTGTTTCCACTTCCCAAATACTGGGATTACAGTCATGTGCCACCAGACTCAATGAGAATAACACACTAATTATCAAATGAACTCATGTTTAAGAAAAAGGATAAATACAAAACGTTAATATACTACAACTAAATTATTCAGATGGCCTTTAATTTAGCTTCTTTCTAAAAGAAATAAATTATAAAATAAGTCACTCGTGGTTATATGTTCAAAATACCCATCAGGAGACCCCTGATATTTATAAATTAGTTTGCTCTGACACAAAGCAAAGAAAGTATTTCTGCCCAAAGAGAACTCTAGACCTGAAAGAGATCACCATCATCATTCCTCTACTAAATCCAATGTGAGTCCACCATGGCTTTTTACAAACAATGGGAAAAGAAGCAAAATCAAAGTAATCCTTCATAAAGCTAAACCTGTTCACTTTCACAGGTGTTAATTCATTCTCAGAGCACATCCTCCCTATGTTAAGATGCTGGAAAGGTCTCTTCATTCAACAAACACCTTTTGATAGTAGTCAGATACAGAGGACCAAGGGTGACTAAATCAAGGAAGACTCCCACCATCAGGGAGCCACCCACCCACCGCACACTCTAATAGCAGGCTAGGAAAAGCTGGCAAGTGTTCAGGGCTGTGAGCTGGCTCAACAGGCACTGACAACTGCACCCGGATTTGACAACTTCAATTCAACCCTCCAGACCCACATCAAGATGGAGAACCAACTCCACCAAGCTGTCCTCCCACCCCATGGACATGCATCATGCACTCACTCACACTAATAAACAGTTTTTTAAAGGCCTTAATACAAAAACAAAAACCACTGGTTACTATGTCAGACCATGTCAGTGGAAAATACTAGTCTCCACTCTAGGCCCTTACTGTTTAATAAGAATTGACACCTAAAAGGTTAAGCCCAAACCACTGTTTCTAGACTCATAAAAATACCAGAAGAGTATCTGTGTGCCAGAGCAGAAATTTGACCATAATATTTTATAGGGCTACAAATATCTCCCACAATAATCTGACCGTTTATCAAACTTTACAAAAACCTAAAATCCATACAGCATACTGGATCGATTCTCAGAACAAAAGAACCACAACTAGCTGATACAGCCAACCAAACCCTTAAAATAAGACCTTACAACACCCACTTAAAAACAGTACTCAGTACTGTCCTCGCCACTTCCTGTGATCTGGAAAGAACAGTAGTTCTCTTTAAATATACAAAGCAACTGGAAAAGAAACGGTGACATTGCTAACTAACACTTCAAAGAAAAATGATCATAAAATCTGTAATCCATGTAATCCAGTGAATATTCCACACTTAATAACTGACCTGTGTGTGTAGGCTCTTCCTTCATCATGAGATATTTAACACCCTGGGGCTGGAGAGATGGCTCAGTTAAGAGCAATGACTTCTCTTGCAGAGGAACCAGATTCAACTCCTAGCACCCCCATGGCTGCTCTGTGCCTCAGCAGACACTGAATGCACACAGTACAGATATACATGCTGCTGGCAAAAGACCCACACATATAAAAAGAAATAAAATCTCAAAAAAAATTATAAATGGGATATCAAGCACCTAGTATGTACCAACCCAAGACTTTCAGTAGATTTGTTCTTGTTCTTAAAAGGTTTTCAAGACAGGGCTAAAGAGATAGCTAAACAGACGACAACACTCACATAGCAGCTCATAACCATCTGTAACTTCAGTGGCAAGAGATCCAGCAACACATTCTGGGCTCCGAGGGCACATATTAGGTATACACACATGTATGCAGGCAAAATGCTAACACACATAAAGTAATTTTTTTTTTTAATGTTGAGTTTTTAAAGCCACTACAGCTAAGCAGGGTGGCACATGCCTTTAATCCCAGTACTCTGGAGGAAGAGGCAGGCCAACTGTTGAGAGGCCAGCCTGGTCTACAAAGAAATTCCAGGCCAGCTAGCTAGAGCTACATAGTGAGATCCTCTCTCTCTCAAAAAAGAAAGTAAGAGAAACACCCACCGTAGGAGTTGGAGAGATAGCTCTCCAGTTACAAACACCTGCTAATCGTGGAAGAAACTGGGGTTCAGTTCCCAGAACACACTATTATTACAGTTCTATAGGATCCAATGCACTCTACTGACCTCCTAGGGCACCTGCACACCCCTGGTGAACATACACACACTCAGGCACATACAGATATAATGAAAAAAAAAAAGTCTTAAAATAAGCCCACATGGACATAACTCAAATTTGAGGAAAAAAAAAAAACAGATAAAGGAAACTAAAGCAAATTTTAAAGCAACTTATGTACCACAGTTCAGTAGTGTAGTGGTTTGAATGAAAATGGGCCCCCACAGGTTTGTAGGAAGTGGCATTATTTGAAAGGATAAAGACATATATGTAGCCTTTGTTGGAGAAATTGTACCACTGGGGGTGGGCTTTGAGGTTTCAGAAGCTCAAGCCAGTCTCAGTGTTCTGTTGCCTGCCAGTCAAGATGTAGAACACTCAGTTACTTCTCCAGCACCATGTCTGTCTTCAAGACCACCATGCTTCCCATGATGACAATAACGTACTAAACCTCTGAACCTGTAAGCCAGTCCCAGTTAAATGTTTCCCTTTATAAGAGTTGCTGTAGTCATGATGTCTCTTCACAGCAATAGAAATTCAGCCAGGCAGGCCTCTAATCCCAGGTAGAGGCAGGCGGATCTCTGAGTTCGAGGCCAGCCTGGTCTACAGAGGAAGTTCCAGGACAGCCAGGGCTACACAGAGAATGGGGGGGGGGGGAGCCCACAAATATGCTACATTACTGGGCAGGAAAGAGTGAAAGGAGAAGCACAAAAATGTCTAATAAACAGTATTTTCTCTAAGGACTTTCTTATATACACCAGAAAACTAAGATGATTATAAAAACTGCATTGAAAGGAATGATAAAATACCATAACTACTAGAACAAAGGGTTACAGAGGTTCAGAAGACAAAGAGAACTTTTCACTGGCCTGAGCAAGGGAAAATTCACCAAAGAAAGGGAATGAATTTTGGGACTGTTACAGAAAATGAGCATTATCTTAAAGCAAAAGAAACTTTAGGAAAGCCAGGCCCTAGTGGTGCAGAACTGTGGTGCTAGGTATTAAGAAGGCGGAGAAGGCAAAGTCACTAGTTCAAGGCCAGCTAGTCAACAACACATCCTATGTTCAAGCCCCAGAAAGTGGGGAATAAATGGAAGAGAAGAGAAAATATATATAAAAACCATGTTTGTGAAGGTAAAAACATCTATTTGGCCAGAATAGAACAACTGTTGGGGGGAGCCTGACCACAAAACAGAGAAAGGGATAGTCAAACATCAGAGGACCTGTTGAGATTAAACATCCTATTAACAGCACCAAAACAAAATTAAACCCGACTTTTACATATTTACTACTTTCTTGAAATAAAACTGCACATGCATTCTATTAATGAGTTTATGTTTTTGAGGTAAGAAAAAAGAAGTACAGGATTGTAACCTGGTACAAAGATGAATAATGCTGGAGCTGAAGTCAAATCATCTTCTCTTTCTCTAGATAATCATGGGCTTGTGGCAGTTGGGAAAAAACCTAGACGTCCCTATTACTGAAATGTCATTAAAGGCAGCCCAATTATAAGTAGAACCCACAAATCTTTTCCGTAAGATGAAAAGGGAAGGCGGCATGAACCAAAGAGAATAATCACCAAGTTCCAGTCATAATCTCAATTGTGCTACCAAGACTATGTATCAAGCAAGACTACAGTTAGCAGTTACGCTTTTCTCAGATGAAACTTTGGGACTGGAGAGATGGCTCAGCAGTTAAGAGCACTGACTGCTCTTCCAGGTCTGACTCCCAGCACCCACATGGCAGCTCACAACTGTCAGTAACCCCATTCCCAGAGGATAGACACCCTCTTCTGGCCTCCTCAGGCACAGCACACATGTGGTACATATACATACACACAGATAAAACATCCATACACATAAAAATAATCTTTTTAATGTAGCTTTATATTTAATGTGTCTTTTAAGTCTATGTTTAAATTATTAAGTCCATGGTTAATTAGACCACCACTACCATGAAGCTACTTTAAATAATTTAAAAGCCCACCTGGCTTGGTGGCACACACCAGGAATCCTTGCTCTCAGAAGGCTGAGGCAGGAGGTTCTCCAGTTTTGAGGCCAGATCCTGTCTCAGAAAAATAAAATAAGAAATGTAGTTCATCAGTAGGATGCTTATCTAGCATGTTGAAAGCCCTGGGTTCTACACTTTGAAATGCAAAAAATAAGAATCTGAAGTTCCAAATTCCTAAGCACCATCCAAAAATCACCACTTCCCAGCAGAGTTTAAGATCCACCATCTAGGAGATGGCTCAGTAGTTAAAAGCACTGACTCTTTCCGAGGTCCTGAGTTCAATTCTCAGCAACTACACGGTGGCTCACAACCATCTGTAATGAGATAGGGCGCCCTCTTCTGGTGTGCAGGCATGCATGCAGACAGAACACCATATACATAATAAATAAAATCTTTTAAAAGTCGAGTTTATGCTTCTTAAAAAAAAAAAGATCCATCCATCTAGTAAAGAGGGGGGGCTACCATATTTTCACGTGTTAGCTGATAATGGCTTCACAGTATAGCTGTTTCTGCAGGATAGTATGACTATGTAGCTACCCTACTGACCTCTTTCCGCTACCTTACCGCTGCAACAAATCTATCTACTCTCCTCAAAAACAACGCAGGGACGAGTGTCCGCGGAGAAGTTAGGTCGGTGCAGCCCCTCAATCTTAGAGCTCTCTATAAAGTAAACTCAGAGGCAGAGAGTGCTTCCATAGGCCCCAAGTTTGAGAGTCAGCACCACCGAAAATTACAAGTGAGACTGCAGAAGAGAGTGCCATTAAACCAAGCAAATTCTCTGTACACTTTCCTTGATTCTATTTCAACGGAAAGCCAAATGAGAATCTAGCCCTAAGCCCTCATTTTACCCAGCAAGACACTGCCGCCTAAAGCAGTCAAGCGATCTGCCCTAAGTGACTAATAAAGTATTCCGTCTGCACTCCTCATAGCAGTGCTAAACCACTTGGTTGCTTAAATGTTTATGAGATTAAGTACCTGACAGCGAAAATGAAATCTTCACGCTTTCTGTACCCCTCAGTAACCTGCCCTGAGCTATACAAAAAATGTTGGATGATCTTGAATATCGGTTCTACACTTCAGCCATTACTATCGAAAAATTACTCTTCCCCACTTAAAATGCCTCCATTCTTAAATTCTGAACAAGTGGATTAACAAAACCTCAGAAAGTACATTAAGTGGAGTGCATCCTCAGTACCTTTCAGTACCTTGCTTGTTGCCCTTTTATTTGTATTAAACATTTCCTGCTGTGTGTGTCTGCTTTTTTTTTTTAATTGGTGGAAGATTTATACGATCTCAAGAGAGACCAAGGATAATCATTCTGGTTTTTTAAGTGTCAACTACTTAGTTATTATATATGCCCACTTAACATAAATGATCGGCTCTTTAAACACTTTCCAATTAGACAATATTGTTTTCTCTCATCTCTTAGAAATAACTCTTAAAGTAACCAACAGGGGTTAATACCCTTTGAACAAAAAAAATTAAAAATAATTCTCTGAAAGCAGGTATGGTTGTGCATGCCTGAAATACCAGCATTCAAAAGACAGAGACAAGAGAATCACAAGTTCGAAGTCGGCCTAAGCTACATAGTGAGACCTCGTCTTTCAATTTAAAACAAAAAAAAAAAAAAAAAGGCCAATCTGTCACCCCACTTATGTTAAAACTACAGAAAAAACTAATCAGCAAAAATCCCACCAACCAGAGTACCACCAGCTTCATTAGGTCACTAACCTTCGAGCCATTTGTTGTAGAAGGGGGGGGGGGGGGTGCGGGCGCCTGAGGTCTCTGGCTGGAGGTGCAATAAGATTATACCGTCCACCCTCAGCAGGATAATTTAAGGAGAGCAAAAATGTCCCATGTATATGTCTTAACAATGTATGACCACACTTAATCACAGCGGTATTTAATCAGTTTCTGCAGCAAAGGCTTAAAAAAAGAAAATGGCAGCATGCTGCTGGTATCTGAATCCAATTTAAAACATCACCACTACATGTGTGAAGATTTGTCAAAGAATTTTTTTAAACTATATTTAAAAAATAAAACACCACCAGAGAGATGGGTCAAGACGAATTAAACCGTTCTGAACGTTAAAGCCGCCGTACCAAGTGGCTGGAAAAGGTTCTCCGCCTTTCTGAAACGCCGGGCAAAAGTCCCTGGGCGAGTTTCAAAACTAATGACCGTATACTACTGCACAGTGCCACCGCTTAAACTGAACGACCGAGCCGGCCGATCGTTCACGTTACTACAGCCAAAGGGCCTTAGAAAACAAGCCGGGAAAGGGGAACAATAAAGAAGCGTCTCACCGCAAACACAGCAAGAGAGGGACTGTCGGAAGTAAGGCAAGAGCCTGTTAATCTCTGTGAACGCCTTGGGGTCTCCGGGGTCGTAGTTGAGCACTAGGCGGCTCGCGGAAATGTAGAGAGCAGTAGCATTCACGGGGTTCATTGCAGACACTTCGACACCAATGGCTCTCGGTTGAAAAGAAATTCCGGATCCAAGTTTGTAAGCAGCCAGGGAACAATGGCGAATTTACAACAATTCGGAAGAAATCTGAGCAGAACCACTGGCCAAAGCAGCAACCAAAATCCGTGCAAGTTTGTGAAGCTGAAGCAATCCTCCCACACATGGGGCCTTGCCGCCCCTCCTCCGTCCCTGAGACTTGCAGACCGAAGAGAGAGAAAAAAAAAAAAGAGAGAAACCAGCGTTCGAGTTCGTCCAAGACGGCCGCGGCTTGGGTGCTCCGGCCGGGATCGGCGCTCGGTCTAGCCCCGCGGCTCGGTGGGCGGCCTGCGTTCGAGCAGCATGTCCAGCCGCTGGGGCACCTCCGGATGGAGCTGGCGCGCACGGGAACGGGGCCGGTGGGGTCCAGGCGGGGCACTCGTCTCTCCGGCCGCGGGGCCCTTACTCCATCGCAGCGCCGGCGCGGAGGCAGCGGGTCGACGGAGACTACCGCGCAGGCGTCGGCTTCCCGGGTCTAGTGCCAGCAGCCGCGGCGGCGGAGGTTGCTGCTGCTGCTGCTGCTGCTGCTGCTGCGGCGGGCGCGCGCCGCTGCCGTTCTCGCCATGCCGGACGCGGGGCCCACGCTGCGCCTGGCGCGGCGGGCGGGCGGGCGGGAGGCCGGGGAGGAAGTGCGCGCGGGGCCCGGCGGCAGGAGGGGGCGGGGAACAGGCCCGGCAGGCGGCGGCGGTGGCGGCGGCGCCCCTCGCTCCTCAAGCCGCACACTCGGGGTCACCAGCGCAAGCGCCGCCCCCTCACAGCCCGGCCATCTTTTCAGCACGGCACCGACGACTCCTCCAAGCGCGACTGCTGCCGCCGCCGCCGCCGCCGCCGCCTGCCGAGCCGCGGCTTTAGGCGAGCTCACCCCGCCAGGCCGCCGCCGCCGCCGCCGCCCAGCGCGCACGACGAGGCCCGCTGTAGGCCCCTCCCTCGCGCCTGGCCGCCCTCACCCTGACTCCACGCGCCGCTCTAGCTCGGTTGGACCGGGGCCGCTCCGGCCGTGGTGGATGGCGCGGCGCTTCAGGCCCGCCCGCTAACGACGACCGTTACCCCAACGGGCAAAGACACTGTCATCCCCGAGACTCCCCCGCCGCCGTCGTCGCTAGCCCTCGCACGCATGCGCACAGCGCGCTCTCACCCCCCCCCCCTCCCGCCCTTCCTTTCCCTCCGCTTCCCTTTTCCCCTGCTTCTCCTCTAAAAGCCCCCTCCACGCCCTCCCGGAGCTACCGGCTCGCCGGGCGCATGCGCAACCCCCCCCTCCCCCCCGACCCTACCGCCTTTCGCCCTTACGCGTGCGCTTTGACCGCCCACCCAGAAAACCGGATAAACACATTAGCCCGCTCACGCCAGCCCCGCCCTGCCCCGCCGCCAGCCCACCCTGCGCGCCACTGCGCATGTCTGCCTCTCCACTTACGGCTCCTGGGACGGAGCATGCTCAGTGCGAGCCGCAGGCTCTCACCGCCCTTCCCCCCCTGCGCTCTCAAATTCCCTCTCCTAAGGTTGTGTGGGTTGTGGTGAACTGGGTCGCGGGCACCGGGCGTCCTCTCGCGTGGGCTGTCCCCGTCGCGCCGTGGGGCGGTCGGTGGGCCTGGGGTCCCAGCGCGGCCTCCCCACGTTTCGCTGACCGCGGTGGGAGGAAGCAGCCTAGCACGGCCGCCAGCCCCGCCTCGCCACCTTCCTCCCGGAACCTAGCGCGTGGCCGCCGTGGGCTAGCGGCTGGCCAAGTTTGAAAGCCACTCCTTTAGGTCCTCAGTGAGGCTGCCCTTGTGCGTGGACACACCTCATGGTGGATGGTCTTGTTCTGTAGAGTCGGAAACAATCCGAATCCTTCGTTGTGCTGCATTTACAAAAAAAAAAAAGCTTTTGCCTTTTTTGCAGAAGGGCTGAGGACGCTGGGTTATAAATAAAAGCTTAACTGAGCGTGATTCTCCCCTCTCAAAATACAAATCCTTTTTTGGGTAGCACAATTAGAAACTGCTCTTCGGCATATTTTTTTGCACATAATAAACGCTGTACACGTTTGCAAAGTGAAAATTACGACGCGCAAATCTTTTTACATACGTGTCCATACGGCATACCGAAGGGCTAATTTTAGGGACTGGCCCATAAGTTATCAAGGAAACCCGTAGAGTCTTGGTTTCCATTTGAAGACAGATTCTGTTTTTGTTTTTGTTTTGTGTTTTTTTTTTAAATAACATATAGTACCAATAAGAGTCTAATTTCCTAATTTTATATAGCAGCAGAGTGAGTAAAGCTGTGGAAAATGTATTTGGTAGTCACACATGGGAAACGATAAGTATTCTAAAATTAGCTCATTTTAAAGGCTCCATCTGCCTTTTCTTTTTATGATAGCTCTTTCTAAGGTCACTTTCAACTAAAACCGCTATACAGTTCTATTTTTACTCCAGATTCTCAGGTCTTCTCCCACAGCACATAGGTTGCTCTCCTCCAAAGGAGAAACTTGAAGGGTAAACTAATCAGCCTTGCTCACAGCCAGGCAACATAAATGAGCAGTCACGCTAGGTAAGGGATTACCTGCAGGCATTCATTTTTCCCCTAACTGTATTTTAAAAATCGTTTGAGAGGCACACACCCCAAATTAAGATTATTGATGGTGTGTGTGAGTCAGAGTTAAACCTATTCTTTTTTTAGTTTCTGGAATTGGTCGCAAATGGTAATAGATTATGGCACTAAAAGCAAGCCATCTTGAACTGTATCCCTTTCTTTTATTGGCTTCCTTAAGCATTGCCTGAAAAGGGATCAGATAGATTGTTCATAGACAATAAATTGCTTAGACTAAATATTTAGGAAAAATCACATATACTTCAAATCCACTAAGAATGTTTGGGAATAAAAGTATCAGGATGGTCGGATCCAACAAAAATAGAAAATCCAGTTTAGGGAAAATCGGGTTAACGTCCTGCAAATGATTATTTGCCTGGGATGACTGCCAATTTATACAGCCTGGTTGTAAACCACCAATTATTTGAATAAATGATTTATTTTACAATAAATAGTTTGGGATTTATAGAATTATTATTTCACAGAAGGTTGCATATTCTACACTCAGGTTTCCCTATCATTAGCATCATATATCTATATGGTGTATTTCTCACATTTAATGAATCAATACAATACCAATAACTAAAAGCTATATCTTTTGCTTGAGTTACTTTCACATAGCTGTGACCACAATACCGGAAAGAAACAAGATTTGTTTTCGCTCATGGTTTCAGACGGTTTCAGTTCATCATAGTAGGGAAGGCAGGGTCACCACATGCTGACCAGAACAGATAGCAGCTGCTGTTCATATCATACAAACCAGGAAGCTGGGCTGCAGGCACAAGGGGCTGGGTCTGACATCCAAAGATCTATACCAAGTGACGGGCTTCTAGCTAGGTCTCCATTCCTAAATGCCCCCCCAAAATGGCCAGGCCAGCCTGTGGGGATGTTTCCAATTCATATTTAATTATAATGTTCATATTCAAATTTCTTCTAAGACCCTCTTCCTGCTCCAGGATACCACATTAATTTAGACACCCTGTCTACTTGAGTTCCTCTTGGCATCCATGTAGCTGGAGTTTTCTCCAGACCTGCCTGGCCCACAGTCAGGACAATCTCTCTCACCTGCCAGTCCCGCAGCCACTCAGACCCAACTGAGTAAACACACAGACTCTTATATGCTTACAAACTGTATGGCCGTGGCAGGCTTCTTGTTATCTAGTTCTTCTATCTTAAATTAACCCATTTCTATTAATCTATACTTTGCCACGTGGCTCATGGCTTACCGATACTTTACATCCTGCTCCTCATCATGGCGGCTGGCAGCGTCTCTCTGCCTCAGCCTTCCTGTTCCCGGAATTCTCTTCTCTACTTGTCCGGCCTATACTTCCTGCCTGGCTACTGGCCAATCATCATTTCATTTATTAACCAATCAGAGCAACACATACACAGCATAGAGAACATCCCACAGCACATCCAGGTAGATTTTCATCTTCTCCAACAATTTTTAGTATAGAATTTAGTATTCACTGGTTATCTGAAATTGAGATTTAACCTCTCATTCTGCATTTTATCTGGCAACCTAGGGTACGTTGACTATAACCTTTTTTTATGACTGGGTCTAATTTGGTAACCCAGGCTGTCCTCAAATTCTGGATCCTCTTGCCTCAGGCTCTAAATATTGGTATTACAGGCATTCAGAGGCTCAGGGGTCACCATTCTAACAGTCCACTAATGAGGTTATAAATTGGTAGAATATTTCTTAAGGTCAAAGCTTATAAGATGGAAGAGCCTCAGAATCAACAGTTCTACTGCTAGCAATTTAGTATATATTAGGCATTTTTAATGATTCTTGGCTCATAGCAAACTTATTTTACTTATTTGCTTTTGGTTTAGTAAGGCTGGCCTGGAAATCACAATGTAGCCAGAACCTCCACCTCCGAAATGCTAAGATTACAGGCCTGCCCCGCACCTATTCCTGGCAGGTTCCTGGTAATTGTAGTCTTAGTATCTTTTCACAGCATCCCTAGGTGAAAAAGAAACAATGTATAAAAAAATTAGCCAGGTATGGCACCCCACACCTTTAATCCCAGCACTCCGGAGGCAGGCAGGCAAATCTCTGAGTTCCAGACCAGCCTGGTCAACAAAGAGTTCCAGGACAGCCAGGTGTTGTGTGGTATTTTGTTTGTGTTCTGACAAATAAAGATTGCTCAGAGTCAGAGGGCAGAGCTAGCCACTAGTTAACCATAGAGGTCTGGAGGTCTATACAGAGAGGAGACCGGAAGTGACAAGGCGGGGCAGAGAGAAGATCTAGGCCCTATTGGACAGAGGAATGGAAGAGATAGGAAGCTACAGGCAGCTGCTCCCTGTTCTCTGGTCTTTCAGGTTCTTACCCCAATATTTGACTCCTGCTTTTTTTTGTTTGGTTTTGTTTTTTGTTTTTCAAGACAGGCTTTCTCTGTGTAGCTTTGCGCCTTTCCTGCAACTCACTCTGTAGCCCAGGCTGGCCTTGAACTCTCAGAGATCCACCTGGCTCTGCCTCCCGAGTGCTGGGATTAAAGGTGTGTGCCACCACCGCCCATTGACTCCTGATTTTTTATTGTTAAAGATTAATTAGATTTACGTTTCAGGCAGGGATACACAGAGAAACCATGTCTCAAAAAAAAAAGAAAGAAAGTATTACATTGTTACATCCAAATAGTCTCTATGACCTAACTTGGTAGCTATATGATAAAGTAGCTCAGATACATTGTGGTGATACTTTGTACTCTTAACAAATACAATTTGCCTGGAGATCAGAGAACAGAGCCAGCCACTAGATTAATCAGAAGCCAGGCAGTGGTGGCACACATCTTTAATCCCAGCACTTGGGATCTCATGCCTTTGCTCCCAGGATTTGGGAAGCACACATGCCATTAATCCTAGCACTAGGAAGGTTGAGACAGGAAGTAGAATGGCTGGACAGAGAAAGGCATGTAAGTCGGGAGGAGACAGGAACTGAGCCCTTTCGGCTGAGGACTCAGGGGCACTCAGTGTGAGGATTCGTGCGTGGGGACAGGATCTTAACCTTTCAGCTGAGGAGTTGGCAAGTGGCTGTGGCTTGTTTCCTCTGATCTTTCAGCATTTACCCCAATATCTGGCTCCAGTTTTTTATTATAAGACCAACTAGGATTTGCGCAACAATACATTTCATTATCAAATGAATATAATCTTTATTAATAAGATGGGTATACTTCTTAGTCTGAACGGAGGACTCCAGTTCAGTTTCCAGTGCCCTCATGGCGGATCACAACCATTTGTAACTCCACTTCCAGGGGATCTGATGCCCTCTTCTGGCCTCCACAGGCACTACATGTACATGATACACATACATGTGGACAAAACATTTATACACATAAAAATACATCTTTTAAAAAATATTCCAAATATATTACCTCCTTGATAGGAATGTATAATGATCTAATGTTGAAACTATGACCTATCTGAAGCTAACAGTCTACAGAATGTCCAACAAATGTCAAATATTTCTATGCTTTGTCAAAAAGTTGATAAATAGGCCAGGCATGGTGGTGCATCCCTTTAATTGCAGAACTTGAGAGGCAAAGGAATGTGGATCTCTGTAGCATGAATCTTTTTTTTTTTTGCAATACAATTCAGTTCTACATATTAGCCACAGATTCCCTTGTTCTCCCCCCCTCCCGCCCCCTCCCCTTCCCCCCAGCCCACCCCCCATTCCCACCTCCTCCAGGGCAAAGCCTCCCCTGAGAACTGAGATCAACCTGGTAGACTCAGTCCAGGCAAGTCCAGTCGCCTCCTCCCAAGCCAAGCCAAGCGACCCTGCATAGGCCCCAGGTTTCAAACAGCCAACTCATGCAATGAGCACAGGACCCGGTCCCACTGCCTGGATGCCTCCCAAACAGATCAAGCCAATCAACTGTCTCACCCATTCAGAGGGCCTGATCCAGTTGGGGACCCCTTAGCCATTGGTTCATAGTTCATGTGTTTCCATTCGTTTGGCTATTTGTCCTTGTGCTTTATCCAACCTTGGTCTCAACAATTCTTGCTTATATAAACCCTCTTCTTTCTCCCTAATTGGACTCCTAGAGCTCCACCTGGGGCCTGGCCATGGATCTCTGCATCCAGATCCCTCAGTCGTTGGATGGGGTTTCTAGCACGACAATTAGGGTGTTTGGCCATCCCATCACTGTAGCATGAATCTTAAAAGGTCTTATTAATAAAAACAAACCTGAAGCCAGGTATTGGGGTGAACGCTGGAAGATCAGAGAAGCAGAAAAAGCCACAGCTTCCTCACCTCGCCAGTTCCTCAGCTGATCCTGTTTCCTCAGACTGGAAGCCTCTGAGTCCTCATATCCAAATGGATCTCAGCTGAACTACTGCTCTAAAGCCTAAAAGCTTAACCAGGCTCTAGTTCTGGTTTTCATGCCTTATATACCTTTCTGCTTTCTGCCATCACTTCCTGGGATTAGAGGCATGAGTCACCATGCCTGGCTGTTTCCAGTGTGGCTTTGAGCTCACAGAGATCTGGATGGATCTCTCTCTGCCTTCGGAATGCTAGGATTAAAGGTGTGTGTGCCACCATTTTCTGGCCTCTGTATCTAGTGGCTGTTCTGTTCTCTGACCCCAGATAAGTTTATTAGGGTGCACAATATTTTGGGGAACACAATATCACCACAGATCTCTGTAAATTCAAGGCCAGCCTGGTCTAGAATTCTAGTTCTAGAACAGCCAGGGTTTTACATTGAAACCTTGTCTCAAAAATAAGAGTGATAAATAAACCTTGTGCTTTCCTATGAGTTTATGTCAATGTAATTGTTTCTATTTTTTAAAAGATTAATAGACCTAATCTAAATTTTCAATTTGAAGCACTACCTACATTATCATACATCTCTGTTATAGACTATTATATAGCTATTAAAATTTTTATAAGGCTGGTGTGGTTTGAATAAGATGACCCCTTAATCTTAGGCATCTGAACAACTGGTACCCAGTTGATGGCACTGTGTGGGAGGTTTAAGAGGTGTAGCCTTGGTGGAGGGAGAATGTCACTTGGTGCAGGATTTGAGGTTGCAAAGCCTCACTCCGTTCCCAACGTGCTTTCTCAGGTCCATCCTTGTGGTTCAAGATGTGAGCTCTCAGTTGCTGCTTCTGCCCCTGCTGCCTCAACTCTGTCATCAAGGACTCTAACTCTGGAATCGTGAGCCCAAATAAGCTCTTTTATAAGTTACTTGATTATCGTGTTTTTATCATAGCAAAAGAAAAGTTACTAATACAACTCAGCAAGGTGCCACACACCTGTAGTTCCAACATTTGGAAAACTGAAGCAGGAAGGTTACTTTACCCAGGCAATCAAGACAAACCTGGACAACATAGCAACCACACATCTCAAAATGAATTAATTAAAATGTTAATATGTTCTTTTAGATTTCTTTTTATTGTTTTTAATTATGTGTGTGTGTGTGTGTGTGTGTGTGTGTGTGGCTAAGTGTATGTGAGTGCAGGTGCCCTCAGAGGCCAGAGGTCTGGCCTCCAATCTCCTTGGAGCTGGAATTACATTCATGAGCTGCCCAACGTGGATATTGGGAACTAAACTCAGATCCTGTGCAAGAGCAAAGCATACTCCTAGCTAAGCATCTCTCCAGCCCCATACCTTTCTTTAGACACAGTCTCACTATTACACCAAGTCTGGACTTGAACTCACTATGTAGCTGAACATGACTTTGAACTCTTGATTCTCTTGCCTCTGTACCCAAGTGCTGTAACTACAAGCATGTACCTCCCAAATTCCCGGTCACAGGCATGAGCCAACATGCCCAGTGACTATCTACTTCTTGAAACTAGGCATGGTGGTGCAGGCTTGCAAGCTCAGTACTTGGGAGGAGGAGGAGGAAGATCAGCGCAGCATCACCCTGAGATGACGAAGGAGGAAACGGGGAGGAAGAAGAGGACTTTACACATCGACTATCAAAACGGAAATGTTTTTCTGGACAGTGAGTGTCTTAGTTAAGGCTACTATTGCTGTGATAAAACACCATGACCAAAAGCAATTTGAGGAGGCAAGAGTTTATTTTACATTCTCACACCACTGTTCATCATCGAAGGAAGTCAGGACAGAAACTCAAACAGGGCAGGAATCTGAAGGCAGGAGGAGCTGATACAGAAGCTGTGGAGGGTTGCTACTTACTGGCTTGCTCCCCATGGCTTGCTCTGCCTGTTTTCTTATAGAACCCAGGACCACCAGACCAGGGATAGCACCACCCACAATAGGCTGGGCCTTCCCTCATCAATTGCTAATTAAGAAAATGCCTTACAGGATTGCCTACAGCCCGATCTTTTTGTGGGATATTTTTGTTTGTTTGTTTGTTTGTTTGTTTGTTTGTTTTCAAGATAGGGTTTCTCTATATAATCCTAGCTATTCTAGAACTCGCTCTGTAGACCAGTCTGGCCTTGAACTCACAGAGATCCACCTGTATCTGCCTGTAGAGTGCTGGGACTAAAGGTATGCACCACCCCATCTTTACGGAGGCATTTTTTTAATTGAGCATCCCTCCTCTCAGATGACCTTAGCCTGTGTCAAATTGACATAAAACTAGCCAGCACAGTGAGATTGTGGGAAATACTTTTTCTGGTTACTGTGTGTACATTCACAATGAATTAAGCTTCCTTATCCTGTTCTCTACCCCTGCCACGCACTTGCCTCTTCCATTATACCTGCCACGCTAAGCTGAAGTTGTTGGTCTAGTTTAATGTTGTAACTGTTACGAAGTCAGCACTTGCACCCTGTCTTTGTTCTCATTGCCTGGCATAGGGTTTGAAGCCTCGTGGGAATTAGGTCACTGTTAAAGTACTGATTACTAGAAATCTGATGTCTGTGAAGCCGCCAGGATAGGCATGGGCAAACATTCACTTTTTCCCTAGGGACAGTCATAAAACTTACCGTGTTCAAGACAGTTCTCACTTCGTCTTCATCAATGTCAATTCTAAGTTATTTAATAAAGCCCAAAGTATGGATTGCTTTGAAACACTCAGGATATCACACACAAGTATGTATTGATTGCACTCTGTCTAGCATTTTGGACACAGTAAAGTAAATGTAGAAGTTGTTGACATTAAGCTTTCAGAAAACAAAGGTCCAGCTGGCACTGTGGGGGACTTTCTGAAGGGTTAGGCCCTTTTAAAATCATGAAATAGCTGTCTACTTTCCTCTCCTCTCCTTCTCTATCCACTCCATTTTAAAATCACTTTTTCTAGAGTTAGCATACAAAGTAAAGGAAACTCAGTGTAGCCCTGGCTGTCCTAGAACTCTCTGTAGACCAGGTTGGCCTCAAATCCTTATAACTTTTTCATATACAATGATGTGTTTTGTGCCCCCTTACTTTTCTTCCTCCTCCAAAGTCTGCATTGCAATGATGTTCCCTCTCCAACCTTCTTACCTTTCATTCTGCCTTCTGGCTCAGTATCTCAGCTCATCACCTTCACCATTACACCTATCCAACCAAACTTGAACACATGTGGAACCTGCAGTTACTGTGGATAATTATCAACAAGTTCAACCTACAGGAAAGTGGTAACAGGTTAATTCAAAATACAGTTAAATTTACGCATTCAGACACTGGCCAGATAAATACTTAAATAAATAAAAAAGTGGAGTCTCAGATAGATCCAGGCTAGCCTCTCCAAGTGTAGCTGGGGTTGACCTTGAACTAATCCTCCAGCCTCCACCTCTGAGTGCTGAGATTACAAGCATGAACCATGTTGTACTGGTTTTATGTGGTGCTGGAGATCCAGCCCAGGGCTCTGTGCATGCTATGAAACATTCCACCATCTAATGGACATTCCCAGCCCCAGAACAATACTTCTCTATAGCAACCCCGTCACCAGATGAAATTAGACCAGGATCTAATCCAAACCAGTACTCCTGTCCTTTCGTAATGCCTCTCTGACCTAGCAGATTTTCTCCTTCTGGCTAGAGGTCAGAGTCCTCACAGCTCAGTCCCAGCACCTCAGGGGAAGCTTTTCACCTCCATTGCTGTGACCATGTCCCTGTGACCTTCAGATCAACACTCATAATGCATTTATTTCATCCAAACAACATTTAGTGGTTTTAGCACTCATTTCTTTTTACATCTTCACCTTCATCCTCTCTGGGTCTAACCCTAACAAAGCGCCTTGCTTATTGGCTGTTCTAGTACAGTACCAGACACATATTAAAGTACCAACTAAATGTGACTGTCTTTATTCCCTAAGATGCTTTCAATACCATCCAAATGCCTATTAAATTTGTCCATTCATTTATGCAACCAACATTTATTGCCAGTTATATGCCAGGCATTCAGAATACAAAAATGAATAATTCAACATTCTCCAGCCCTCAAAGAGTTCACAGTCTAGTTGGGGTGGCAGCTATGTACACAGCTTATTTATAATTCAGAGTTGCAGGATTTAGGGATATTCTCAAGGCAACTCTGAAATGTCTTAGCAGAGAGTTCTGTAACATTGTGGGTTGAACTAGTTCACGTGCACTTTTCTGAGAAAAGATCTGCAATTATTCATAGCATTGTTGCTAAGGGGAAATGTGTTCTGCATTCCAAACAGTCAATTTAAAAATTGAATTTTTGGAACACAGCCCATTTGCCCCTGGAGATGTCTATTTCTCCCATATCTCAGAATCCCCATTTGTCTAAGGACAATTTCTATTTCTTGATGATTCCCACCTGTTCTCTATGACCTGTGGTACAACCTGAGGGTCTTTCAGTCACCAATTCACACACCTGGGCTCCACACTCTATGATTGAGATAGCTCTCTGATCAACCAGGTCTCCAACATGTTGAAATAAAGGAGCCTCAGATCTAAGTTCTGATGATTTACCCCTTCACTGTTGGAGAAGTTAGTGAGAAAGAAGCCATTATGTGGGTGGAGACAGTTTGGAATCCCTGTTGTGGGAAATGAGAGGGAAAGCTGATTAGGGAGACATGGAGAATTACAGGAATGATTTTTATCCTTTTTTTTGAGACAGGTTCTTTCTTTGTAACCCTGGTTGTCCTACATCTTGCTGTGTAGACCAGGCTACCTCAAACTCACAGAGATCTGCCTGCCTCTGCCTCTGCCTCTGTGTCTCAAATGCTGGGATTAAAGGGTTGGGCCACCACAACATGCTCAGGAATGATTTTAAAAGGATATATCTCTTGGGTAAAATAGGACTTACAAAAAATTTCTAAGTGTACCATCCTGGGCCATAAAGTTTTAAAAGTACTCTTTGCAATTCATAAGTAGGCTAGGTTAAAAATGAAGATTTCAATTGTTTAAAAATTGTTAAAATTTAGCTAGGCATGGTGGTACACACCTGGTCTACACATCAAGTTGTAGGACTGCTAGGACTACATAGATACCTAGACCCTGTCTCAAAATCAAAACCAAAACCAAACGCAAGAGTTACCATTGTGTGTGTGTGTGTGTGTGTGTGTGTGTGTGTGTGTGTGTAGGTCAGATGACATCCTGTGGTGTTCTTTTCTCTTCCCATCAGGTGGGTTCCCAGGGTAGAACTCAGGTAGTCTGGCAGGGCAATAAGCACCTTTGCCCACTGAACCATCTCACTGGCCCTTGATTTTTTAAAAATAATTCTGAGGCAGTGTGGCGGTTTGAATAAGAATGGCCCCCATAGGCTCATATATTTGAAGGCTTAGTCACCAAGGAGAGGAACTGTTTGATAGGATTATACAGATTAGGAGGTGTGGCCTTGTCCAAGGAAGTGGGGCTCTGAGGTTTTCAGAAGCTCACTCCCAGCTCCATGTTTCTCTGCTGCCTGTGGCTCAGATGCAGCATTTCAGCTGCTGCTCCAGTGCCATGAACACTGCCGAGCTCCCCACCATGACGACAATGGACTAACCTTCTAAAACAGAAGGAAAGCCCCCAATTAAATGCTTTCCTTTATAAGAGTTGCCCTGGTATGCCAGGAGGTGGTGGCGCATGCCTTTAATTTCAGCACTTGGGAGGTGGAGGCAGGTAGATCTCTGAGTTCGAGGCCAGCCTGGGCTACAGAGTGAGTTCCAGGAGAGGCTCCAAAGCTACACAGAGAAACCTTGTCTCAAAAAACTGGAAAAAAAAAAGAGAGTTGCTCTGGTCATGGTGTCTCCTCACAATAACAGAACAGTCACTAAGGCAGCATTTTGCCATGTAGACCAGAGTAGCCTTGATTACCTCAGCCTCCCCTATGTACTGGCATCACAGAGGTGTGCCACCATGCCTGGCGAAAAATGAGGTCTTCTAATCTAGGGTTGAGAAAGCTGGATTTTGTGTTCTGGCTTGTTCTTGCAATTCCTGGGATTTAGGAGAGTGGCATGGAGCAGTGGATAAATCAGAAGAGCTCTGAATCTGATAATTATCATGTAGGTTTGGGGAAAACCGTTCCTATCCTCTAAGCTTCAGTTTTCATCTGTCAAGATGGGCTAATACTGTCCTGAGGAGTTGTGTTTTTTTTTTGGGGGGGGGGGGCGGTGGTTTTTTTTTTTTTTTTTTTTTTTTTTTTGGTTTGTTTTTCTGAGACAGGGTTTCTCTGTGTAGCTTTGTGCCTTTCCTGGATCTCGTTCTGTAGCCAAGGCTGGCCTCGAACTCACAGAGATCCACCTGCTTCTGCCTCCCAAGTGCTGGGATTAAAGGCGTGTGTCACCACCGCCCGGCTTGTCCTGAGGAGTTTTAACATGGCAGATGATGTCTTCATCAGTCGTATGCCTAACACTGACATTGTGGATTCTCCAGAAAAAAAGACAGTCTCAAGGAGTTCCCAGCTCCCTATTAAAGCAAAATTGATACATTTATGCCATGCAACAAGTACTTCAGGAAAATGTTACAAAAATATAAGAAAGGGCACCTGATGAGATGTCAGGGTTCCAGGAAATGTTACATAAATAGTGACTTAATGGACAAGTAGGAGAGAGGAAGGGTAAGAAAGACTGCTAGATGGAAGCAAGGGCTTACGGGAAAGCCTGAAGGAAAAATCCGGCTGAGATACACATAGTACAGGGAAGGAAATTTTGAGAAATGAGAGGGAGGGACAAGCAGAGATCAGATTACAATGGGCATTACTAACATTATAAAGGTCATCCTGAGGGTAATGGGGCATCAGAGGAAATAGATGGGGTGGAGCCAGCATCCGAGCTTCTGCAGTTCACTAAAGGTGATCTTGCCCGGGGACTGGCCAATGGCAGTCCAAAAATCAACTGGGTACCTTGCCCTGTTTTTCATGGCCCATTGGACAGGAGCATTTTGTTTTGCTTTTTACTTTACATTTTTAAATGGTGGATTTGTTTGTTTTGTTTTGTTGATGAGTTAGGAACTAAACTGAGGGGGTTGTCACAGGCTTCGAAGCATCTATTGCTGAGCTCCACCTTTAAATCCAAATGTTTTTCTGGTTGTTTCTTATTTTAGGCTGAAATACTTTTCTTGAGACAGGGTGTTCCGGAGCCCAGAGTGGCCTCTAATTTGCTACACAGCTGAGGATGACCTTGTGCTCCTAATCGTCTCCCCTCCATGTCCCAAGGGTGGGATTATAGACACAACTAAGCCTGGTTTTAGCCCTAAATGGTTTAAAATAATAAAAATAAATAAATAATGGAATAAAAATAAGGGCCTGGGTGGATGCTCCTTTGATAAAGGACCTGCTCGGCAAACCCGAGTTTGGATCCCTAGCACCCCCACAAAAAGCACAGTAACAGGTGTCTTTACCTCTAGCACTGGGCAGAGGGGCAGGGTACACATGCTCCTGAGAGCACAGACGCAGAACACACATAAAAATAAATAACTTACAAAGTAAGACGACTCAGTGCAGAAAAGCACTTGTTGCTAAGCTGAGACCTGAGTTCCATGACCAGGCCCCACGTGGTAGAAGGACACAGTCTCTTTTTCTCCTACCACACACTTGAGTAATTTCAACCCCCAAACCCTAAATATTAACCATTTAGACTGCTGCACGAAAAGCTTCCTGTCCCTTGATCTTTGGTATGGAACTAAGCCGGTGACAGTAAGGAGTGAGAGATGCTAAGGGTTGGGGCTGTGGGTCTAAGAAGGAGCTATCTGAACTAGATAGAGGTATAAACTGTAAGCCAGCACCACACCGATGTCAGCAGAAACAGGAAAGGGTAACCAGGTATGGTGGCTCATATCTGCAATGCCAAAACACTTGGGAGGCTAATGTGATGGCTAAAGCCGTGTTTTAAGTTTAAATTACTGTGCTCAAGAGATCTATAAAACAAAAAGACCTCTAACCTGTAACTCCCACTTGCCCAAGGAGAGAGAACTTCCTGGAATGCTGGGGGCTGTTGTTCATGTAAGATAACAAGGCAAGTGTTTTCCTTTCTGTAAACAAGCTTGGTTGTCCCAACGGCACAGGATGTGTTTGATCACATGTAAGCAGGAGGTACGTAGGCAGGAAGCATGTCAGGATGTATGCTTGCTTCCAGTCGGACAGATGCGTGAAGTACGTAGTAGCCCTTAAAAGCCTCTGATTAATGTAATTTGGTGCCATTCTCTGGGAATCCTGGGTATGGACCTGGCCATTGTCCATCATCCTGGCCAGTATTTAATAAAGCTTGCTTCAGATTTCGTTCAAAAACTATAGTGGTCTCATTCTCGCACAGTGGGAATAACACTGAGGTAGGAGGGGTTCCGTGAGTCTGAAGTGAGTCCCAAGCCAGCCTGGACTATCAAATGAGAATCAAAAAAGACTATCTGTCTTAGAAAGGAAAAGGCAGAGAAAAGAAGGGAAGGGGAAGGGAGAGGAGGGGGAAAGGGAAAGAAAAGGGAGGGAAGGGGACTTTGGAAATGGAAGAGCAGCTACCAGGTAGAGGAAGAAATGAAGAATGAATGGGGCTGACATTGTAGCTCAGTTGGTAGAGTGTTTACTTAGCATGCATGAAACCCTGAGTTCAATCCCCAGCACTGAATAAACCAAGTGTGATGGTACAGGTCAGCACTTGAGAGGAGGTTCAAGGTCATCCTGCATTAGTATTTGAGACCAGCCAGTCTCAAAAAGAAGGGGAGGAGAAGGGAAGGGGATAGGGAGAGAAAGCTGAAGTCACACAAAAGTCAGGGAAAGGGGTCAGGAGATGTAGCTCAGTGGTAGAACATTTGCCTAACATTGCATTAAAATCCTGGGTTCAGTCCCCAGTAATTCCTACCCACACACCCACTCCTACTTTTTCCTCCTTTTTTTTTTTTTTTACACATTTATTTGGGGGTCGATTTGAATGTCATGGCACATGTGTAGAGAGGTCAGAGCAGCACAGCTTTCCCACGGAGGCAGTTCTTCCACTCTGTGGACTTTGGGATCCAGTTCAGGTATTAGGCTAGCTGGTAAGTGCCTTGGACTGGTTTTGTCTCTTCACACAAGCTAGAGTCATCTGGGAAGAGAAACTTCAACTGAGAGCTTGCCGCCATCAGACTGGCCTGTGGGCAATCTTATAGTGTATTTTCTTAATTAGTGATGAATATGTGGGGGGATCCAGCCCATTGTGGGTGGTGTCACAACCAAGCCGGTGGCCCTAGGTTGTATAAAAAAGCAGGGCGAGCAAGCCACCAGGAGCAAGCAGTGGTCTACCATGTTCTCTGCTTCTGTTCCTGACTTTCATGGCTGATGAACTACAAGAATGATGAAATAAGCCCTTCCCTCCTAAGGTGATTTTGTTCACGGTGTTTTATCACAGCAATAGAAACCCTAACTAAGTCGGGACTAATAATTAATATAATTTGTGTTTAACTCTAATATTGTTATTGTTCTTACTATAAAAGCAATGGAAACATTAACCCAATACTTTTAAAATATTTATGTGTCAGATATGGTGGCACATGCCTTTAATCCCAGTACTTACGAGGCAGAGACAGGCAGACCTCTTGTGAGTTTGGGCCTAGCCTGAACTATATAGTAAAACCTTGTGTCAAAAACAAAAAATAAAAGCTATTTATTCTTTTTCTTAGTTAAAAAAAAAAAAAAAAGATGAAACAGAAGATAAGATTGCCTACCGAATAGATTTCCAGAGAATACTTACCAAATTATTCAGCAGACATCTACTGTTTATCTACTGTGTAACAGGCTGGGTCTGGAGATGGAAACTGAACCAGGTCTTCTGCAAGAGCAGAAGGTGCTCCATCTCTCTAGTCCCAGAATGAAGCACCTTTTACAGCTCAACCTCTGGCCCTTCTCTGTCACTTTGTGGGATCCTTCACCTGCTTAAACAAAACAAAACCCAGCCAAACAAAGAAACCCACAACAGGGGCTGCCTGTGGAGTCTAAGCTGTTTCCAAATTCACCATCATCTTGTCTCAGTTTCCTCAATGCTAGGTATAGTCAGGTGCCATCATTCCTGACATTTTTTTCCAAAGTAGTCCTGGAGGCCCGGGAGATTCCTCCATTAGACAACCTGAGATCAATCCTCCAAATTTATGTAAAGTTGGAAGGGAGAACTGAGTGCACAAAGCTGTTCTCTGACCTCCATATATGTGCATTGGTGCGCATGCACACACGCGCATACACACACTTTTAAAAAAAATTTTTAAAAAAGGATCTGTATGGTAAGAAGGCTCAGCAGGCAAGGGCATGTATTCTTTTGTTTTTTTGCTGTTGATGTTTGCCTTGACCAAAAGCAACCTGAGGAGGAAAGGCTTTGTTTGCCCTAAGGGTTATACACCATCATCAAGGGAAGCCAGAACAGGAGCTCAAGGCAGTAGCTTAGAGAGAGGAACAGAAGCAGGAGCCGTAGAATACTGATTCCTGATTTGTTCCTCCTCCTACCTTATAGCACCTAGGACCACCATATTAGGGGGTAGTACTGCCCACAATGAACTGGACCCTCCCACATCAATCACTAACTAAGAGAACGACCTACAGCAAAATATTATTGGAGCATATTCTCTCTCTCTCCCTCTCTCTCTCTTTTGATTTTTTTCTGTTTCTCTGTGTAGTCCTGGCTGTCCTAGAACCCGCTCTATAGACCAGGCTAGCTTTGAATTCACAGAGATCCACCTGCCTCTACCTCCCAAGTGCTGGGATTAAAGGTGTGTGCTATCACTGGGGCTTTTTCTCAGTTGAGGCTCCCTCCTCTCAGATGACTCTAGCTTATGTCAAGTTGACCTGAAAACTAGCCAGCACAGTGCCAGTTTCTATTTACAGCAAATTGCAAATATTTAGCCTTCATGAAGTCCAAGTAGGTATTGTTTATCCTTATTTAACAAATGAGGAAACTCAGGTATAAACAGGTTAGCAACTTGTTCCAGGTTACAGAGTAAGGCAGAATTGAGTCTGCAAGGCTGTAGACAAGAGAAATACCTGTTGCAGAATATTTGTTTAACTATGTAAAGAGGTGTTGCATTTGTTTATGTTGTCGAATATCAGCTTAACTATGTAAAGATGTATTGCATTTGTTTACAGAATATTTGTTTAACTATGTAAAGATGTGTTGCATTTGTTCACCTGGTCTGCCTAAGGCACCTGATTGATCTAATAAAAAGCTGAATGGCCAATAGCTATGTAGGAGGTATAGGTATAGGCAAGACTTCTGGGCAAAGAGAATAAGAAGGAGGGATAATCTAGTCTCAACAGAGAAAGAGGGAGACAGAGGGAGAGAGGGAGATGCCAGGAAGATGCCAGAGGCCAGGCAGACAGACACAGAGGAAGCAGGAAAGTAGGACATACATAATGAAAGAAGGGTAAAAGCCCTGAGGCAAAAGATAGATGAATAGAAATAGGTTAAATTAAGTTAAAAGAGTTAGTGGGACAAGGCTAAGCTAAGGCCGAGTATCTGTAATTAATAAGTCCCCATGTCTTTACTTGAGAGCTGGTTGGTGGCTCAAAAAAATTCAACAAAATGGCCCCCAATGTGGAGCTCAAATGTCCACAGAAGGCCTGAGAAAACTGGAAAACAAAACAAAACAAAACAAAACAAACAAAAAAAGCCTTTAAGAGGCACTGCTGTGTAGCATAGCACTTGAGTAGCTGGCATGCTACATAGAAACAGCAAGTTAAGTAAAAAATGCCTGCCACAATGCAGGCACCAACTTCCTAGAGTAGGGAGTGGTTAAGCACAGCTCTCATTTAAATGCAGCTCCCAGTTAAACACAGCTCTCAGCCAGGCCCACAGGCTTAAGGCTCAGCTTTCATGGACCCAAGAAGAGGGTGGAGCCAACTGCCAGAACCATACTGCAGGGATATCTATCATTTGGCAGTTCCTGTAAGGGTACTGGATAATTTAAGGTTGACTGTTTGAAAGCCTTAGGCTGTTTCTCTGTAACCTTATTTTAGTGATATATTGTATAACCTAATAAACTTGCCTGGGGATCACGGGATAGAGCCAGCCACTAGATTAGACATAGAGGCCAGACAATGGTGGCACACACCCTTAATCCTATCACATGGGAGGCAGAGATCCATCTGAATTTCTGTGAGTTGAAGGCCACACTGGAAACAGGGCCAGGCAGTGGTGGCACACAACTTTAATCCCAGTACTGGGAAGCACACAGGCCTTTAATTCCAGGAAGTGACATGGTTGGGTGGAGAAAGGTATATAAGGTGTGAGAAACAGGAACTAAAGCAGTTCAGCTGAGACCCTTTTGGATGAGGACTTAGAGGATTTCAGTCAGAGGATTTGTGGAGTTGGTGAGGTAATAGGTGGTGGCTGTGGCCTGTTATGCTTCTCTGATCTTTCAGCTTTTACCCCAATATCTGGTACTGGGTTTTTTATTATAAGACCATCTAAGATTCGAACAACACCTTATAATGCAATGTTGAGATTGGTTCTCCTTTAAATTCCTCTGTCTGGGTCTGAATATCTCTACGATCTGTTTGAACAGGTTTTTCTAAAACTTTTATCTTGGCAATCATATTAACCAACTTTTTTAATGATAAAACAGAAATGATCAAACAAATATATTTATAATTGACATTACATAAATCCCATCTACATTAATTATCCTCTCATTTAATTGTTCCATTTTTAGACCACCAGTCATATTATCAAACAGAGACCAAACTCCCTCCATTGTAAAAATGTTTCCCATTTTTTAATGTGGGGGGAAAAAACTCTGTATTTTTTTTTTAACTATTTCCTCCTTTTAAGAAATCCCAATTGACTCACCAAATCTGCTGATAATGATAATTCAGATGATGGTGAAGTGAGACAGCTATCTAGTGTGGCAGCATCCTGAGGAGGGGGTCCAGGGAAAGCCACAACCCACGGGGAAAGATCCATTGGTCTGCACCGGGAGAACATGCAAAAGCTGCTAATTCCGGCACCTGAACCTGGGCCTGGGCCTGGGCTTCAACCAGTGTCTATGGAGTCAGCTGTCTACACAGGGAAATGTGTGAAAGTAGCTAACTCCTGCGTGTTTTGGAGCCCAAAAACCTATGGAGTTTGCTGCAGAGGCTGTAACAAAAACTTAGCTGGCAGGGTAGGGACTCCATCCCAGGCTGAGTGGAAACTCTGGCCATGTGTAGCTCTGGCAAGTAGCTTTTTCATAAATTTGTACCCCAAAAGTTGGACACCAGATGTTGCATGAATCCTAAAAGGTCTTATAATAAAATCTGAGAGCTAGATATTGGGGTAAATGCTGAAAGATCAGAGAAAACAAGCCACAGCCACTTCTCACCTGCCAACTCCTCAGCCGATCCTGTCTCCACAAAATCCTCAGACTAAATGCTCCAGAGTCCTCAGCTGAAAGGGTCTCTAGTTCCTGTCTCCTTACACCTTATATGCCTTTTTCCACCCAGCCATTTCACTTCCTATCTAAACCTTCCTAGTGGTGGGATTAATGGCATGTGTGCTTCCCAAATACTGGGGTTAAAGGTGTGTGCCACCACTGCCTGGCTGTCTCTCTTCTAGACTGGATCAATCTCATGTAGCCCAGTGTGGCCTTGAACTCACAGAGATCCAGATGAATCTCTGCCTACTGAGTGCTAGGATTAAATGTGTATACCATCAATGCCTGACCTCTATGTTTAATCTAGTGGCTGGCTCTGTCCTCTGATCTTCAGGCAAATTTTATTAGAGTACAACAAAATATTTCCTATCTAAGGCAATTTGAGCTAGTAACGTACAGAGTGCATTTAACAGTTACACTTCATAATTATAAATTTAATATAATTGTATTATATATAATTTTATACAATATATAATTTTATTTTTATTATGTGCATGGGTGTTTTGTCTGCATCCATGTCTGTATGCAGTACCCATGGAGGCCAGAAAAAGGCATCAGATCCCTTGAGTTACAGATTGTTGTGGGTAGCCATGTGGGTGCTGGGAACTGAATTCAGGTCCTCTGGAAGAATAGTCAGTGCTCTTAACCATCTTTCCCACTGCAAATGCAAGGTATACTTATTTTTAAACTTCCCTGTCCTAATATGTTCTTAGGCAAAAAGAAATCATCAACAAAATACCTAGCATGGTTCTTCCTTCAGATAATTTTGTTTTTTCTATCATTAAACATCTTTATTATCATTTTAATGATTATAGACATAGTCCATACTTCATTTTAAAAATTATTTTGTTTGTTTGTTTTGTTTTGTAGACAGAGTCTCACTATGTAGCCCAGGCTGGCCTAGAACTCACTATGTAGACCATATTAGTCTTGAGTTCATAGAGATCCTCCTTCCTCTGACTTCTGAGTTCTTGTATTAAAGTTATGATCTACTGTGCCCAGTTAGACCATACTTAAGTTAACCATTTTTCCACTATAGAACATTTAAAAAATAACAACAAAATCAAGATCCCATGTAACCCAGGCTAATCTCTAAGCTCTATGTAGTCAAGGATGATCTTGAACTTCGGATTCTTCCACCTCTACTTCAAAAATGCTGGAATTACAGCATGAGCTACCACCCCTAAGCTATTTTAATATTTCATTAAGTGTGTAGAATGTTTCTTCCATTATAAACAACTTTAGTTGAATATCCTGGAAAATAAAACCTGCATATATGTTATTACTTTAGAACAATTTTTTTTTGGATTTTTTTGTTTCTTATTTTTATAAGTTTTTTGTTTTGTTTGGGGTTGTTTTGTTTGTTTATTTGTTTTGAGACAGAGTCTCACTATAATAGCCCTGGGTAGCCTGGAACTTGCTATATAGACCAGGCTGGCCTTGAACACATAGAGATCCACTTTCTTCTGTCTCATGAGTAATGAAATTAAAGGCATGTATCACCATGCCAGGGCCTTTTTATTTTATTTTATTTTATTATTATTATTATTATTATTATTATTATTATTATTGGTTTTTCAAGGCAAAGTTTCTCTGTGAAACAGTTGTAGATGTTCTGGAACTCACTCTGTAGACCAGGCTGGCCTCAAACTCTCAGAGATTCCCCCTATTTCTGCCTCCTGAGTACTGGGATCAAAGATGTGCACCACAACTACCACCACCACCACCACTGGGCTGTTTTTTTTTTTTTTTTTTTTTTAAACAAGGTTTCTCCATGTAACAGCCTTGGCTGTCCTGGAACTCACTCTGTAGACCAGGCTGGCCTGGAGCTCACAGAGATCTGCCTGCCTCTGCTTCCTGAATGCTGGAGTTAAAGACGTGCACCACCACCATCCAGCTTTCTCCTGCCTTTTTAAAGTCCTTCTTTAAAAATTTTTATTTTATGTGCATTGATGTTTTGCCTGGATGTATGTCTGTGTGAGGGTATCAGATCTTGGAGTTACAGACAGTTGTGAACTGCCATGTGGGTGCCTGGAATTGAACCTGTGTACTTTGGAAGAGCATCCAGTGCTCTTAACCACTGAGCCATCTCTCCATCCCTCCCCCCCCCCCCTTTTTTTAACTAATGAAATCACCTGGTATTTTTCTGGGTTTTCCTTTTTTGGGCATCTTGCTATGGAGAGAATCTATAACCAAGTCCTAATTTTTAGTTATCATGTGTAAGAGTCCGTTATAATAGTATATGTCTCTCTCTAATAAAAATTACTTATATAGTTTTTAAACTCAATTTTTTAATAGGCTACTCAGTACTTAATTTACAAGAAGGCAATGGATGTTTTTCAAAAGGGGTGGCTCGTAGGTTCAGATGAAGTAATGGAAGTGTCTCAGTCTAAGGAAGACCATTAATTTTTGTCAAATTGATTTTTTTTTTCTTATGGTGTCACCCAATCCAGAGGACTGAGGAAGGTGGGCACAAAGAAAGTTTTGTATACTACACCAATGTTTACAAATAGATTGAAATATTTGTTCATTAAACCAAGTTTTATGGGCTATAAGATAGCTCAGTGTGTAGAGGTAACTGCTGCCAAGCCTGGTGGCCGAAGTTGGTTCCCTGGGGTCCACCTGGTGGGAGGAGAATACTAGCTCCTTCCAGTTGTCTTGTGACCTCCAAACAGACACCATTGCGTAGAAGCACCTTCCTAAAATAAATTACTCTAAAACAAAACAAACAGGTTTTGTGAGTGTCATACTTTCTCTTACTCCAATGAAAAATATGCACACCTAGCATTTGGATAAAATCTAATCATCAAATCTTACTTGCTGTATTTAGTAAAAGGATAAAATATAAAATCCTTCTATGAGCCAGTTTTGAGTAAATGCTACTAAGAACAGACCAATATTTAAGAAAACCTTTTTGTTGTAGACAGAGAATCAGGTATCAGGTCTGCTTCAGTAAATATTGCATTTTGACTTCAGGAATCCATTTTAGAGTTGTATTTACCTAGCCTTGATCAAGA
Source organism: Peromyscus eremicus (assembly GCF_949786415.1). Taxonomy (NCBI): domain Eukaryota; kingdom Metazoa; phylum Chordata; class Mammalia; order Rodentia; family Cricetidae; genus Peromyscus; species Peromyscus eremicus. Next base: position 95,272,280 of record NC_081422.1, on the reverse strand, counting down.
TAAGGACCTTGAAAAACCTGTTTTTATTTATATATGAACACACACACATCTTACATCAGGCATGCCAAGAGTGGTAATCTTTGGAAGCTGCCACAGATTTTGTCCTTCAGTTATTTTTAGGAATTTTAGGGCCAAATTGCATTTTGTAGTACATAAAAACAATTACATGATCTTTAATTTTATTGCCTGGGACTCTGTTTAGTGCACAAAAATCCCATTTAGGACCAAATGTTTCTCATTGTGGGGAACATAAAACTAAGTTATCTTTCATTAGATATTTTTCCATGTTTAATAATTGCAAGTTGGACAGACATGACTATTGGCCATAAGATCAGCTATAACACTCAATACCAATTTTCTTTTTTTGAATTAAATATATTTTAGTGATAGGAGAAAGGCTAAATACTAGCAACCCAACCATTCTGAAAACAAACAAAATATGCAAAATGTTCTGGGATGAAGAAAGGAGAGCTGAAAAATAGGATTTTAATAACAAATTTAGATTAAACCCATGGACCATCAAGCAGGAGTATTGCTAGGGGACCATCTCTACCCATGATGCCATATGCTGGTGGGAAACTCAAAGAATTTCAAAAATCCAGAATTCCAACCTTGCCTTGAATGTTGTTGTGGGATATTTTATCACACTGTGTGAAGATGTGGTGCTTTTTTAGCTTGCCTACCTACGGCACCTGATTGGTTTAATAAAGAGCTGAATGGTCAATAGCTAGGCAGGAGAGACTAGGCAGGACTTCCCAGCAGAGATAGAAACTCTATGATGAAGAGAGGTACGTTTTTCCAGTGAGACGCAGAGTAAGACAGACATACATTGTGGAAGAAACGTAACAAGTTACGTGACAGAACATAGATTTATATAAATAGGTTAATTTAAGTTATAAGAGCTAGTTGTGAACAAGCCTAAGCTAAAGCCAAGCTTTCACAATTAATAAAAAGTTTCCATGTCATTATTTGGAGTTGGTGGTCCCAAAAAGAAAGTCTGACAACAGCATGTTGTTTTGAAAACACATCTGTCAAAGTAGGAGAATAAAATATATTACTGTGGCCGGGCGGTGGTGGCGCACACCTTTAATCCCAGCACTTGGGAGGCAGAGCCAGGCAGATCTCTGTGAGTTCGAGGCCAGCCTGGGCTACAGAGTGAGTTCCAGGAAAGGCACAAAGCTACACAGAGAAACCCTGTCTTGGGAAAAAAAAATAAGATTTAATTAAAAAAATATATTACTGTGGAATAATCCTCTTATACACAGTAAAGGTTTGCCATTTGAATTGGTTTAATAAAATGCTGATTGGCCAGTAGCCAGGCAGAAAGCATAGGAGGGGCAACCAAACTAAGGATGATGGGAAGGAGAAGGGCAGAGTCAGGAGTCTCCAGCCAGATGCAGAGGAAGCAGGAGATGAACATGCCATGCTAATAAAGGTACTGCCACATGGCATAGTGTAAATAAGGTATATGGGTTAACTTAAAATGTAAGAGCTAGTTAGTAATAAGCCTGAGCTATTGGCCAAGCATTTATAATACATATAAGCCTCTGTGTGGTAATTTGGGACCAGTCAGTCAGGATAGGAAATGTCAGTTTACAATATCTATTACTTAAAAGTTTGTTGGTATGATTTATAACTTGTAAATATTCCATATATTATGTCGGGTCATCATTTGTTCCCTTGTCCTGGGCCCTGCAAATGTTCAGAGTAAACCTTGACAAAGTTCTGCCCAACTAGGAAGGTGTGCAGGTCTGTTAGTGAGGGTTGTCACTGTTTCTGTGGCCAACATTAACTTAAAGACACACAAGGCAGCAGGGCTTATTGAGGTAGCACGTTTGACATATTTTGTGTTGGACATCCACTCCTCTGCCGTGCCATGATCTCGGTGTACACCCCAGACTTGATCACTTGCAGAGAATTTTTAGTTCACACCCTCATCCCTATACTACATACACCCTCATTACCAGGCCCCCATTGACTGGTGAAAGCTCCAAATAGAACTTTACCAAGATAGTTCATTCCCAGCTATTTTTCTCAGAATCCATCTAACCCATGCTCAGATCAAGTTCCTTGCCCAATAATACATTCAGCCAGGAAACCAGCTTGCCTCTGACCACCCTCCCCTTCCATTAGACTTAGCATTAAAATGAGCAAAAAAAAAAACCAGTTTCCTGGGAAGAGATGAAAAGCTGCTCTCATAAATGTGCAGACACAAGGCTGGCCTCTCATTCTCCACTGCCTCCTTTTTTCCTGTGAACTGAGAAGAGAGAGTAGGGTGGGGTGGTAGCTGCTTTCACTTCTGGTCCTCAAGAAGGTGTCTGCAATGCTTGAGGGTACTTAGAACTTCATTCACATTCTTTTTTCTTTCTTTCTTTCTTTCTTTCTTTCTTTCTTTCTTTCTTTCTTTCTTTCTCTTCTTTTCAGGAGCTTAAGGCTTTGGTGAACCTCACAGAGCAAACTATGTCTCTTTCTGAGGGTCCCAATTTGCAATGCGATTTAGGTGGCCCTTGTCCCACCATTGCATAATGTAAGATATGTCCGTGTAATCTGGGTCCTCAGATTGTTGTTGCTCATGCTCTGCATGAGGCTGAGAACAGAAAGGAGCCTGGGTACTTGAGAAATCCTGTCCTGGACTTGGCTGTTCTGGCAAGGGATTCATGGAAGTCAGAGGGGTCATCGAG